>NW_025778632.1:0-65485 GCF_021130785.1 Homalodisca vitripennis
CATTATACTTAAATCAAAAAATATGTTCATACATGAACTTCTTCTCCTGAGTCCAGCTATCAATCGAACCGCGCGTTTCTGCAACACAAGCACTCTTTTCAACGGAGTCTGAGATGCTGAGCTCCAGACTATCAGACAGTATCTCATACGAAACTCGATCAGTGCGTGGTAGATAAGTTTCATCAGATATTGATTCCTATATTTTTCCGACTTCAAGACCAAAAATATTACAGAAGCCAACGAGTTACACACAACATTCACATGAGCCTCCCACCTTAAACATTGAGTAATTGGAATTGCAAGATATTTTTACAAGTGGGAGCCTGAGCTACCAGTTTCTTCATGAATATGTATGCATGGATAATAAACGTGGGAGAGAGAGCTACAATAAAACACGTTCTTTGTAACTGAAAATGTAAATTTCTGTTATTTAAGCATTGAAATCTGTCTAAACAAAACTGAATATGTCGAGTATCTTGAACATATTTACTGCGACCAAAAGTCACGTATTAACTTCAGGACGTGAGGATAAAAGTACGTTGCGTCCACTGCAGCTAATGTGCTAAGACTAATATAATAAATATTTTGAAATGGGTACTGCTATAATTATTATCTTATTATTATTTGTAATGACCTTATTTTAAATATTCTACACCCAACAACTACAATTGAGGCATAGTATTAGCCAGTCTATAATGTCAACATTTTTGTATTAATCTAATATTATAACAAGAAAAACCTAAAATTTCAAATAGATTTAGAGATAACAAACCAACATATACAACAGTTCCACAATTTATTTTGGGAACTTCATCTGGAAACTAAGAAAATAAAGAAAGGTCCTCAACTATTTCCTGTTGTGGGTGCCATCTTGTTTCTTCCGTGACGATCACCATTTACTATTGGCCTCTGCTGAGCTCTCAGTGGTTGCTCGTTCAGTAGAGAGACCTATTCAGACCTGTATACTTTAGTTTCTAGTTTAAACAATTAGAGATTTGTTCCAATAATTGCACGTTTTATATATAGTGTGTATGAAGTAGAAACACAACATGGTTGTTTTGATTAATGACAACGCTCTCCTATGAATTTATTACTTATTTTCCTTACATGTTTGGTTATGTTTTAGATTAGATTAGTCATCTCATGAGGAAGATATAAAATTACAAAATATCGAAATATATAGTATCACTAAATTCTTGTATGACCAAAAGATGGCAAAAGTCTGGAAAATCCTGACTCCTTCACATTCCTTTCTTCGACGAAGCAAACATTGAAGTAATTTTGTAGTAGCAGAAAGTGTAGTAATTATCTGATTTGATAAATAATCTGATTTTACACTCCATTTTTATTACTTCTGTTCATTTCTACCAAATTCAGTGGTGCCTTCTCTACAGAAAAGTTTAAAAGATTGCCCATATCCTGAAATTTATTTCAATATACTGTATGATTCAATATATTACACAATACTGTACAATATATTATATTTAAGTAGTGTTGTTTTCTGTCTCTACTGTCCCATTCACAGAGAAAGCAAGGGAACTTTGTATAGCCGCTTTGTTGACCAAGTAGCATTGAAATCACTTTTAAATCACCACATAGTGTACATTTAATGGTCCCGGATAGCAGAGTTTTTTTATTTAAAACTAGTTCCAAGGTTTTCATAACATTCTTTTAAGTGCACCCAGTGTCCAACTGGCACAGAACGCATACTTATTGCAGTTGTGTAAAAATTACTGCTTTAAGGCTTCTTTTTGATGAGTCAATAAAAAGTCTCCACTCATCAGGGAGCATATTCTATTTTGAAACATGCCATGAGACCAGGAACATCACTGCAAAACACCAGATCACCTTCTTGAGAGAAGAAAGGTACAAACTTCTTTCTCCCTGGAATCTATATCCAAGATGTACCCGGAGCCAGCATATTTTTATCTTTTAATCTAGATCCTTAAATTTCTGCCGAGTTTCTTAGGAAGACCTAGGTCTCTAACTAAAATCATTAAGTTCAGATTGTGAAAATGGAATGGGATCAGGTGTTGCCGGGAATCGTAGCCATCACCTGTCTGCTTCACTATCACCTTTGCTGATGCAAATGGCTCATGGTCATCTAGAATATCATCCAAAGAATCTGAAGGAGATTATTGGTACTCCAGGTCCATGAGGAACAGGGCGAATGGCAGATTGTATGTAAGGGTAAGAAATGTCTTTTTTGTTTTTCAAATTGAAACCTTGCACGTTACAAGAACAAAAATAGCATTCATCACTATGATTTTTTTGGGCTCCCTCCAAAACCATTGGTATTCAAAAACGTAAGGACTGTTTTTTTTACCTTTGAAACCAATTGGCCTCAGTTCTTCAACACACACTGAGCAAACTTTGTGTGGGTGCCCAAGACTTATCCTTGATCGCCTAATTTTATATCAAAATAGGCAAAGTACACCTTTTCAAACAAAATCAGAAATGTTTCTTTTGTTACCTTTTAATGGTATAGTTTACCACAAATGTAGCAGAAGCAATCTGGTGAGTTTATACATCCTCTAGTAGTCATTGCTCATAAATCAAAATCACAACACAAGAAAACAGTCAGTACTCTAAAGCACTAGTAACAACAAGACGTGAACAGCCTAAAGTGAAGAGGTACTGTGAACTGAAGAGCAATAGCAGGAGCTCACTGCTTGGTGTTTGGAGGGGAAGGGCAGTGCAGTGCGACAGACAGGCACTGACATGAAAGATGCTCGCTCAATGAGTAAGTAGTAAGTGAATTGGGAGGGGGGAGGAAATGGACAAGCACCGACATGAAAATACTGCTGGTTTCTCCTAATTACTCTTTATTTTACTTATAACTTATGTAGTATAAAAACTGTTATGTAACTAAAAAATACCTCATAATATTTTTGTTATAATTTTAAAAAGTACTTTATGCTAAATAACAGTTTATGGGGGATTTTAAAATCCCAAATTCAAACTCACTTAAATACTAAAAAAAGTATAAAAATATCAAAATAGCTAAAACTAGACAAGCAGATTGTTAAATAACTGTACGTGATGAAATTTGTCCACTATTTTTTCCCAAAATCAGCGTTGAAAATAACTATAAAAAATCACTTATTTAAATTAAAAAATTTTTATGTCCCAGACATGAATTGTTTAAGATAAGAGGCTCATGTAAATATAGTGTGTAACGCGTAAGCTTCTTAAATATTTGTTAGTCTCGCAAGTCCGGCTAAGGTATAGGAAATCAATATCTGATGAAACTTATCTACCACGCACTGATTGTGTCTCGGATGAGATACTGTCTGATAGTCTGGGGCTCAGCATCTCAGACTCCGTTGAAAAGAGTGCTTGTGTTGCAGAAACGTGCGGTTCGATTGATATCTGGACTCAGGAGAAGAAGTTCATGTATAAAGTATTTTCTGATTTACGTATAATAACATTTCCTCCTTTGGGGTATTTATGAAACCAATGTTTTTTTTCCAAATTCAAAAGAAAGAATACATTAACAAGTAAAAATTAAAATTCATGAGCACAACACGAGAGAGGGCATCGTTCAGCTTTAGTTGACAATTTACCTTAATATGCTTTGAGCGAGGTGATTCTCTTTTTTGTCCCGAAATAATTAAAACGAACCCATAGAAACAAGATTTAAACGTCCACTGAAAGGGATCTTGTTCAGGGGGGAGTTTTTACTCGGTTGGGGAGTTCTTTGACACTAGTTTCAGCGTGTTTTTGTTGTTGTCAGGATTCTTTTTGTTTGCTTTATTTCATCCTGTGTTAACTGGTCTATAACTTTGATTTTTATATTTGACAAGATGTATTTTTAGAATTGAATATCTGTATATTTTTAGAATGTTTGAGATATTTTTAATAATTTTAAAACTTGTAAAAGTTTTTAAGTTTGGTTTTTAGTACAATATTGATGTGTGTGTTGTTTATAGATATTTGTACCATGGACTTTGTCATAAACAATTATGTGTCAGTACAAAAATAAAGAAATTATAAAAAGTAAAGTAATATTATTTTTTTTTAAGTGCAATAATTCTGTCTGTAATAAAATTTGTTTTACATTTAAACAGTTTAATTAATTTACGAATTTTGGTATTAGAAGCAGTATAGTATAGGGATTTAAATATAGAGGGAACTATTTGCCATATAGGTATTGTTCGTTATTTTCTGAGTATAAACACAATTCTTTGTTATTTATGAAACTATGAATGGATTATCATGCAACAATTTGGTGCATTATTGTTCTGCAATGATGGATGACAATGGAATATACCTGTGCAAATATCACGAAAATATGAAAACTAATCTAGGCGGTTCTTAAACAATTGGGTATATTTCATGTAGCTAAGAATATTACTCAGGATCAAACTCATTTGTTGAAAAATGCTGCATAAAGCAGAAATAAAAAATCCTTTGAATTTCCACGCCTTGATAATTAACCGGATAATCAACTACTTTGAAAAAAAATGTGTTTTAACAATGTAACACAATGTACTCCAGTAAATACTTTCAAGTAGCAGAATAGAACTATGAAGCACAGACTTAACTGAGATTTTTGGAAGGAATGGTTTCCAATAGGATTCTGCTCTATTGCAACTGTTGTCAGTTCTCACGACGATCAGACTTATCTAACACTTTCTTTCAAACTTCTTTAGCACAGAAAGATCAGAAAGATGTTATGTAACAGAGTAGTATTTTGATTCGGCAGAAAGTTATAAATTGGGCTTGAACTAATATTACGTGTACAAATACAATGTTTGACACCCATTTTAACTTATAACGGAAAACACACACACACACACTCACTCACGACACATAACTAGAGGGTGAGTCAGCTAAGGTGTTCAAAGCACCAAAAAATTATAAATCGAGAAACAAAATTAGTGTGGGATTAGAACTATATGAAGAAAAAGATACTGCGCTCATAAATCACGTACTGGAAATCTATTTACAATATTATTATTACAATTTAAGAAAAATTATATGCCAATCCAGATGCCCGAATTTGCATCTAAAAATTTTAAAATGTTGACCTAGAAATGGCACATTATTTTTTTAAAGCTCTATTAGTGAATTTGTTAAAGAAATTTACAGTTCAGTAATGGTGGAACGAAACTGGATTTTATATGGTGATATTTTTCTATAAAATTGAAAGCGAAATAGTAAAATCAGTAAATTTTCAATCAGCACTAAATTTATAATATTTTACAAACGTTTTAAATATCGGTCCATTTCTAAAACAAGTTACACAACATATTATAGCTTAGACAAACACATTTGTCAACTTGCGGGGCCTACTCGTCTAATTAAAACTTAATCTAATCGAAAATAAGGGGAATAAATTAGACGGAGCGATTCGGCCGAGCTTACTCAACTAATGTAAACTAGTTTAATCTAAAATAAGGTGAGTAATTAGGCGAATTGATTCGGGTCAAAATATCAGCCCAGCTCACTCACCGTATTTTACACTCATGATAAAAAAATAATAATTTTGAAACCTCCCCCTAACCTATTAAAGGAAGAAAATGAATGAAATTATAAGGAACCATATACGTAATACAAAAACGTACCATATTTAGTTTAATTTAACTGTACTTATTTTATAAGAACTAAGCATTAGATACGAAAGACTGTTACTATCATAATAACTTATACTATAAGATTTAACACTGTTATAAAACCCATCTAATTTGTCCCTTTGACAGAAATAATCCTCTCTGATCTGTGATTTATTTCCTAAATCGGGAAGCAAGGCAAAGTCCAATCATGGGAAAAAAATACTATGAACAAGGGCAATAAATATACACTTTTTGACGTATTTTCTTGATTGTGGCAACAAGACAAACTCGACATTGACGCCAGAAATATAATTCACTAGAACATGCAGTGCTCATTCACTAGTATTGCCTACTAATCTGTGTAAAAGGTAGCTAATAACTGCTAGCAGTGCAGATATAACAGACGAAGAATTTTAACTTTTCACTATACATTTAAATATTGTTATGAGACCTATCTTAGTTGTCTGTTGACATATATATATATATATATATATATATATATATATATATATATATATATATATATATATATACTGTAAGCCCTAATTACGACTATAATCGTACTAAAAGGCATTTTTAAGCTGTTAAAAGGCGAAAAATGCCTCTGCTGCATCAGGAAAGTATAATTTTTAGCAGTTAGCTTGATCAAATTTACGATGTTTTTAATTATATTTCGTTGAAAAATAACATATCATAATTTATAAATACATTATGTTGCAAAATTGTGCTTTAAGTCATAACATGTTATAAATTAGCCCAAATTACAAATTATAATCGTAATAAAGTGCATTTTTAAGCAGTTAAAGGACGAAAAATATCTCTGCTTTTATGAGGAATGTAGAAATTTTAGCAGTAAACATTATCAAACCTATGACAAATTACGTAATAACATGTTTATAGAATAACATGTAACTATTCATAAAAGATAGCGTGTAATTTGTATTACATTAAAATTTAAAAAATTATTACATATTTAAACATATTAGATAGTATTTTTGTAATAAATTTATGATTTCAAGCCGATAAAGGGCGAAAGAAATATCCACTGTATCAGATAGGTAGAATGTTTAGCAGGTAACATTATCAATCTTATCAAAAATTAGTTTAATACATTATATTAGAATAACATGTAACTATTAATAAAGATAGCTTCTAATTTATATTACATTAAAATTTACAAATTATTACATTTGAACGTCATTACATAGTATTTTTGTAATAAATGTCTGATTTCAATTCCGCGATAAAGGGGGGGAAATTACATCCACTGTATTAGGAAAGTATGATGTAGGAGTTAGCTTGAACAAATATAAGGTATTTTTAATTATATTTAGTTATATAACTAATTATATATCTATGTTTTGAATACTTTCTTTTTACAAAATTGTTTATTAAGTAAAATAATGCTACAATTTAGCCAAAATTACAAAATTATAATCGTAATAAAGGGCATTTTTTCAACATAACCAAATTAATGGTGTTTTATATTATATTTTGTTATTAAATAACATGCTATATCTTTAAGAATGAAGACATTATGTTTTAAAATTGTGTTTTTAAGTTTTTACATGTTATGATGTTTTGCCAAAAAAATTAAAAAGCATACTTTTAATAATTGACTATTTAAAAGCAGTTTCGAGACGACAAATTTCTCTGCTATATCAGGAAAGTAGAATGTTTAGTAGCCAACAAAACCAAAATTATGAAAAATTAGATATTAAAGTATATTAGAATAACATGTTACCATTAATAAAAGACATATTGTAACTTGTATTACATTACAATTTACAAATGTTTAGTCTACATATTTGATCATATTAGATAGTATTTTCTTAATAAATGTCTGATTTTAAGCCGATAAAGGGCAAAATAAATATCCACTTTATCAGGAAATTATTATGTTTACCAGTTTAGCTTAATCAAAGTCATGTTACTTTTAATTATGGTATGTTATTAAATAATATTATAACTGTATGTTTGAATAATATGTTATTTTACAAAATTGTATTTTAAGTTATAAAATGTCATTATTTAGCCAAATTACGAATTATAATTAATCGTAATAGAGGGCATTTCAAAGTAGGTTGAAGAAGAAATATATCTCTGCTGTATCAGGAAGGCAGAATGTGTAGCAGTTGACATAACCAAACTAATGAAAAAATAAGTATAACAGTGTTATATACTAAAATGGAACTAATAATAAGACATTTTGTTATTTGTAATTACATTATAATTTACATATTATTACATATTAGAACATGAGATAGTATTTTTGTAATAAATGTCTGATTTTAAGACGATAAAGGGCGAAATAAATATCTACTGTATCAGGAAAGTATGATATTTAGCAGTTAGCTTGATCAAATTTATGGCATATTTCAATTATATTTTTATTGTTGTATAACAAATCTCTATGTTTGAATATGTTATTTCACAAAATTGTATTTGCAGAAGTGGGTTGCTGTATAAAATAGAAAGTCGACGTTTGTCTACTTTGACAGAAACTATTACCGGAGTAACGGCGGCGAGTGGAAAAAGCTATGGAATAGTATAAACATTTATTTTAACAGGATACATTTATTTTCGGATAATTTGTTTATAAAATTAAGAAACTTAATTAGCAAATGTCTAGGTTAGTGATGTTGTAGATAGTATATTTTAAATGATCTAATAGTGCTTATTGATATTGTATATAATTATATAATATATATATATATATATATATATATATATATATATAATCTTATACCAATCTATTTTTGGTTGCAACCGAATTATTTTTTTTATAAACTTACTACTTACCCAGCACGAATTCTATTACATATAAATCAATTAATTGACAGACACAATTACTTATTAATTTAGAGTGCCTATTGCGAAACATATATCAACATACAAATATTGGTGTTTTTTACATGACTATTTAAGGAGTTGAAATTAAATAATTGTAAGACATATTTTCAATGTCAATTTAGATTTAAAATTTATGTGAAATTGCAAGAAAATACAATCATAAAATATTACGCTTTACTAAGTTTAATTACCAATGACTCTTAATTCTCAATATCACTTCATTATTAAAGTTTTGATACATTTCCATGTTATTTAAAAAATGTATTTGCATTTAAATATTAAATCTTAATTAATGTAAGATTTACGTAACAAATTTTATTGATAATTATTTTTCCCCTTATTATTTTTTAATGACAGTTACTACTACTTTTCAAAAATAAGACAATGTTATAAACTTAAGAAAAGTTAAATTTTTAAATGGAATTATATAATCAAGTGCTATAAATCTTTTCTACTAATTATCCCGCACTGTAAACTAATCATTCGAAAATTATATTTTTTGTTAATATTATACCAATCATTTTATTTTGCATTCCCTATTTACTAATACACACCACTGCTCATAGTAAAAGTACAGTTACTACTAATGACAATGTCCCTCTGCAAAATACTCAGAGGAATATATTAATTACGGCGGCCTAACCCTAGTACAGGAAGTTAAACCTAATTTTCCAGCATTCTAGAATAATGATATTGTATATACAGTCAAGTGTAAAGTACATTTTTTCCCGCCCCACGTTATACTTCAGAATAAAATATCAGATTAGCATTTAAGAATTTTTGTGTCATACACTGTGTATAGCGCAAAATGGCTGTTTTGTGATATTGTAGCATACTATTTAAGAACAAAGTGCAGTGAAGATATTTTTAAAACAACGGGTTGGTTATATTTATTCTTATTTCTAAACAGCTTGTTTAAATGTATGTGCTGTCGTGTTTTCGGTTTATATTTAAACCGAGATCTTTTACTTCGCAATCTGCTTTTGAGTGACAAATTAACGAAACACAAAATTAATTTAATAAGCAAAATTGCATAAAAATGTTTAAAAGGAGTACACACATTAAAATAAAGTTAGAATATAGTACAAATTATAATAATAGTTTATATTTAAAAGTATTACAAAAGTAAGATTAGTAATAAACAAACTTATGAGCTAAGCATATTAGATAGGAGTACGCCATACCGTGTTGCGCAACAGGCTTCGTTGAGGTTGCATGCAACAATTCTTATCTACAACTCATTTAATTCTCGGTATACCCTGCGTACACAGGTACAGACAGCCAATCATACAGAAAAAGGAATTGACACAAAAACAGGCTCAGGTAAATTTCATGGTTGGACATGCATCACCATAGCAAATAAAAACTTATTACTCTTTTTCATAAGTTAGGTTTCATTACAATGTTCAAATAATAACTTTTTCCGTGGGATAGGAGGGTATAAAGCCTCAAGAGTGCACTGACATCCAAATCCTTGTAACCAAATGTTTAACTATATTAGAGATGTAGCCTCGAAAAGTGTTTTATAAATATATATATATATATATATATATATATATATATATATATATATATATATATATATATATTAATTAAATCTGTATAAATGGGCAATAGCCGAATTTAATTTTTTCAATAAACATTGAATCACAAAAAGTACTTGCTCCGCCGTATATATATATATATAAAATTATGAACTTTTTAACACTTTTTAAACTTTGTATTTACATTTTATAAACAAGGATATCAATTGGCTTTCAAAACCTCGAACAACCCTCGGACTTTTTAATCAAAAACAAAAGCAATTCAACAAACCAAAATCAAAATTCAACAATAGTGGAGTATACAAATTAAATTGCAACGATTTTCAATCCCACTATATTGGACAAACCGGCCGATCTTTCCAAATTAGAATTTAATGAACACATAAAAGCATTGAAAACATTATCAAATTCAAAATATGCAGACCAATTCAAATAACCCCGGCCATACATACACTAACATCGGAAACAATCTTGAAATTTTACACACAAGCAAAAAAGTCACCTATTGTCTACCTTAGGACATTTTGAAATTTACAAAAGTGCCAAAATTAATCATAAAATATTATTATATGACAAATTTTTTCTAACAACAAATTTATTATTCCATAGACTTTTAAGCAATATTACATTGATCACACATAAAATTAAATACAACAAATTTAGCCACCAAGTTAATGAAAAAATCACGTGACAATTTAATTTTTATTTATTTTATTTTCATAATTTAACCTTAGTAACCTGACGATGAATTCCCAGAATTATAAATGTACATAGTATGAAAATAAAAAAAAGGTTCATAATTATATACATACAAATTTTAACGTTACTTTGTACTGTATTATGTTTGCATTTCCCAATGAACTAAATATCACATGTTCAAATCATATATTACTGTAAGCAAATTTTACAAACTTATTTATTCCATTACTTTTTCCCGTTGCCATTAAAGTTGCCTTTAAGATCAATGTAAATATAATTCTTCAACTGTCTGCCAAATCCAATTAAGTGGCATGCACCATGATGGAACTCGGTGTTGGTCATATAAAATTAAGGTTTTAATCAAAATTCAACACCGTTTTGTTTGTGATGAATTTTTGTTTGTCTCAAGTTATAGGCTGTGCTAAAGCTCATCTAAATACTTTTTGTGTAACGTATAAATTCCAAACAATTATTTATTTAAGTTAATTATTTATTTTATGTTTTTACTAATGCCAAATTCACTTTTCAATATTATTAATGTAATAAATGTTATGATTTTGACTTTTAATTGAAGTTATCCTTATATTTTGCGGTATATTTTCAGTCTAATTAATTATTTGAAGTAAGCGGTATTGGTTTGTGATACACAATATTTCATAGTGAAGTTAATGCAGATGTCAAACTTACTTATGCTTTTACTAGAAAAAACCAAGAAATTAAGAAAAAAAATATACATAGTTTTAAAAATTACGTAATGTGATATGAAATAGGTACACACATGAAAGAAACATTTAAAATCGTGCGATTTCATTATTAACATGATAATATAGCAGTTAACCATGGTATCGCATGCAATTTCATTTTGAATAACAGGAACACCATGAGCATCATTTTTTTAAATAGCATTGCAAACAATCCTGAGATAGTTAATAAAAGTTATTCCAATATTTTGATCCATTTCAGATTTAAGGTGGATCCCTGAAGTTAGAAGTTTTTATTAGTACCTTTGAAATATATGTCTAATATATATATTTTTTAAATAATACCTTTAACGATTTCTGTAACAATTGAACTATTTTAGGCCAGTTTGACAAAATCTAAATTATAAAGGGAACCTACTGTCGAGGTCCGTAATTTTTGAGTCAACAAATTCATGGTGTACAAATTATTTATGGCATTACACTTTAGTTTGATCAAAATACCAATAAAACTAACCCAGACAAAGAACATTTTTTGTTTGAAAAATGATTTTTGTAAAGTTTAACTGACTTTGATATATAAATAGTAAAAAACATTTAATGTGACCAGATGAAATAAATTATGACCTATACAATTATATAAAGATCTACTGATATCAGTGTGTATTGTTTTTATTCAAGCCCGTAACAACTAAAGGACCGATCGCACTGAGAATTGACATGCACATTTTTTGTGCTCCTGCTTAACATATAGGTCTATTCCTATTTTCAAAATCCACCAGATCCAGTCATCTTGTATAGGAGTGTTATATGTGATTCTTTTTAATCATTTTAACGTGAATGAAAGTGATCTAATATATTTATAAAATTAATAATAAAAACTGCAACCTTTAATTTTACTTGCGTGACATTTCTATAAATACATTTTACAAGAATACCATACCATGTTACTTTTTATATGTTATTAGTGTTAAACTTAATCTCGCTTTTTGGCTTTAAGTATACCGAGCAATACAAATCATGTATTAACAGTCTGTAACTAACATCACGATTTACTAACTAATTAAGTTTATCTTGAAATTTTTCTTTAAATTACATTCTGAGTTTGAATTTCTACACCAACAAGCCCGTTATAGAGGGCATACGCGTGGGGTAAATCAAGCAAAACATAACACTTGACTAGGTGTATTGTCAGAAGCTCAGAATTCGAGGGTTTGATCCTAATTTAGCTGCGGCATTGTGAGTTGAACTGTATTGTTCCAACAGGTAATAGCTGGCAAAAGTAATACAGAGAAGTGCCTTTTCATCAACGTCTCATTGAAGCATTAAGGAATAATGATTCTAGGTTGTTTTTGCTATGAGATTTTTAATGGGTTATCTTTACTTTGTTAAACTTTTTAATTTTTTGCTTAAATATTGACGCTACCTGATTTGCGAAATAGATTAAAATGAAAATAAATTCAGTTGTTTCGAGTAAAACCAATCACATTCAGTGAAAATTAGTATCTTAATAATGTAGGAGCCGAGAGCCAAATTACATTTTAAATGCACACAACCTGTTTTTCTTGAATCAGTGCCAGCTAAACACATACAAACCTATTATTTGGCGATTTTCAGTTTCTTTGTGTAGTGTGTGAGGGAGATATAACTGTTTCTTATGTGTCTGACGGTCTGAGGGATAATATTCAATCGAAATGACTGTGAATTATTATACGTAGATAGTATGGGAAAGTTTCTAACAGCTAACTGTAGTGTTCCAATAATGGTTGTGTTATTCTTTGGTTCAAGAATAGTTAAGCAATATCGTTCTTTGGAAAAGGCAAAAGGCTTAACACTATATTTGGGAAACTTAATTATTTCGATTTTAATATTTTTCAAAGGATTAAGTAGATTTTTAACATTTTGCTTGGTTAGCAATAAAAACTTATAATTCGCTGGAACAGTAATTTTCCCATTCCGGAAAACCCTCTCTTGAGTCCGAGCGTAAGCAAATCACGTCCAGTCACCTAATCCGACCATCTTGTATATCACCAAGATTTCAAGTGTGTGTAGGGAAATATATTTCTCGCACTTTCAAAGTTTGGTTTGACCATAAATATTTTAAGTTAAGTAAGTTTGACCGTTAAAACATTTTACAGACATTCTACTAAAACACTTTCAGTTAAAAGATTTGGTCCAAGCGCCCTGAGAACCTGGAAGCGACCAGTCCTTAACAGCTTACGGTCTGTAGATGAGTTCTAGGCTTCTGGCACACCCAGCCTCTCAGAGCTATTCTATTTTAAACTGATCCATGTCTTTTGAAACTCCTGGCCCTACAGAGGCTTCATCCTCTAAACCTACAGCTTTTAGTCCTTTTTGGAGTTCCTTACTTATTTATGGTCGTTCCTGGTCTCTAAAATTTCCACGTAACGTTAGTTCAGACTTATGAGAGGTTACAGTCTCCAGTAGCCCCAGACTTAGAGAGCTCTCTGTCAAATACTTAAGAAAAAATACACCAGTCTACTGCACAATTTTTTTTATTTATTAGTTCAGAGTTTTACTCAATATCATCGTGTTGCCTATAATATAAAATAATGTAGACATTTTAACATTTAATTTATATTAATACATAAATAAGAGATTTTCTGAGGTTCATAATCTCACCAATTGAGTTATGAGACCAAAAACTCCACTCTTGACACTTCAAGCAAACTCCTTCCGCTAGAGTTTGACCATAAATGATCAGCTGTTACTCACAACCTAAACATTAGTTAATATTTTATGCAGATAAGAATATGCATTTTTGTGCGTCTGTTTTATTTTTAAATAAAGCTAAATTTCAATACCTATTATTAATTTTTTTCCTAAGTAATTCACATGAATCTTTTCAGAATTAAATGTTCTACAAATCTGTTTAAGAAAAAAATGACCTTTATTTAACATTTATGGAAGTAAATCTCGTAAGATTACGTGTTTAACGTATTAAACACAAAAAATGTGTTATTTCTTTGCACCAATTCTTGTGTTTTACGTAAGATATCTCTGAAAGTATTGCATTTACAGCTCTGGGACGAATTTTTATTATAAATTTTTTCAGATATAAAAAACATAAAAAACAATCGTATTTGTATCTTTGTAACTACCTTTACCATTTTTATACGGCCTGACTTCACCAAGGGTTCTGAAATCCGGGCGAAATCTTTCGCTAGGCGTAACTCGCTAACGAAGCGTTTCCGGGCATATGGTTATATGAACTTTTTTACTTGTTTTTAGCTATAGAATAAGCTCCCGAGAGATTGCCGTTTAGTTTTGAATCACCCTGTATATATATATATATATATATATATATATTAATCTTCAATTATTGTAATAAACATTTTCTATATTTCGGCTTAAGCCGTCTTCAGGAAATTAAAAAAATTATATAAATAGGGCTATAAGAACAGAATAAACATAAAACATCAACACAGAAAATGAAAAATAAGAATGAATTATGTACAATGGTGAAACATATGATTTAATTTTGTAAATTCACTTTGTTGACTAAGTCACCTTAAATCCACTTGGAAATTTTGATTTAGTGACGAGTTGATGGGCTTGTTCCATGGTTCTCAGACTGTGTGTACTTAAATTTTGTGATAATTTCTAATTGGTTTCACTGAAAATGTTTCTTCAAAATTTAAATTATGTATTAAGCCATGTGCCACTACAGATTGCTCTGTTTTTTTATGTTTATATGCATACCTGTGCCCAGTCATCCTTGTTTCTAAGAGAATTTTATCGTTGAACCAATATAATCTATAGGGCACAACTTGCACTGAATTTGGTAAACAATATTTTTTTATTCACATGTTAAGTCTTCAAATATACTGTATGATTTTTGTGTAGAACTACTTGTAAATGTTTTTGAAGTAGAGCACATGTTGCAAACTAAACAGCTGGGTTTATTGCAAGGATGTGACCCAACTGTCATGTTTTCTTGGTCTTTGTGCTTAGGTAATTTTGGATGGACTAAAATATCTTTCAAAACTGGTGGTTTTCTAAATCTTATTTTTGGAATGTATTTGAATATGTTTTTAGTTGAAGCAGAGCTGTCCAATAAACTGTATGCTACTCGAAGTATATTGTTAATTTTATAAAGTCCTGGGTGGTATTTTGTTAAAAACTTTGGATCATTATTGTCAAATTTAGATTTACTTGTTCCAATTGATAGTGATTTGGTGTTCAGTTTGTTGTTTAAAAGTTTTCGTGGATAACCCCTTTTGGAAAATGCTGATATTAAATTATCAATATATTGTTCTAAGTGATATTTGTCACTGCATAAATTTTAGGCTCTTTTAGCTAAACTCTGTGGAATGGCTTTTTTGACATGGGACGGATGACAACTGTCATAATGTAGATATTGAAATGTGTTGGTGTTTTTTATATTGATCTTAGTTTTCAACTTCTGATTTTCAATAAAAATATCTATATCCAGGAAACTCACAATTGAATCAGATATCTCCCACGTAAATTTTAAGTTGCAGAAAGTGTTCAGTGATTGTAAAAAATGTTGCAATTGTTCGTTACTATATGTCCATATCGTGAAGATATCGTCAATGTAACGTTTCCAAAATATGGGTTTGTATGTTTGTGTTTCTAGAAAATCATGTTCAAGCTTGCCCATGATAAGATTAGCATAAGAAGGAGCCATTCTTGTTTCCCATGGCTGTCCCTTTTTGCTGTAGATAAAAGTTATTTTGAAACCTAAAGCAATTCATAGTTAGAATGAAATTTAATTAATGTTAAAAGGAAATCTGACGAAGGAAGTGTATTTTTGGGACGTTTGTTTAAGTATTATCTAACAGAATCAATTCCTTGTTGGTGTTCAATATTTGTGTACAATGATTGAACATCGATTGTTACTAATTTAGTATTTTCAAGAAGAGGTTGAGCTACATTTTTCACAAGGTGCAAAAAATCATTACTATTTTTCACAAATGAAGGAAGGTTAGTCACTAATTCTTTTAAATGGTCATCAACAAAAGAAGAAATTCTCTCAGTTGGAGAAGATATTGAAGCTACAATTGGTCTTCCTGGTGGATTTGAAATATTCTTGTGGTATATACCAAATATATATATATATATATATATAAATATATATATATATATATATATATATATATATATATACTCGTATATTGGCCCAATTCGCTTATAAGAGTTTATGGTTACTTTAAACTTTTCCGATGTAATCAAAAGCTTAGACTCACTAGATGGCATTGCGATATGCCAAATACTATATATTGAGTGCAATTGAAGTGCTTATTATGGCCTTTTACGACATTACACACGTTTCCTCTCCTTCATTTGTCCAAACAATGTTAACCAGAAGAGCACACAATGACAGGTATACGGGACCCCTTCATGGTTTTTTAGGTATATTTACGTTCATGGCGATTACGTAAAAGTGGGCTACTGACCTAATTGATCATTAACTTTATCCTATTAATGTTTTTAAAATACAACATAAATAAAAACAAAACATAGTTACTTAAAGATTGTTTGTATATCTTGGATATTTTGAGTAGACTTTAATAAGCGGCCCTCTACATTCTGTAATCGGTTGTTGAAAGTATCTATTGTCTTTATGAAATTAATAAATGAATATTACAATTTATTTCGATTAACATATGAGTTAAATTCATTAATTATAGCAAGTTTAACGCAAACAATAAACAACAAGAAGTCACTCAGTTTTGGAGAATTTTAAATTCCACATTACATTTTTTAAGACAAACAATTAATGAAAATTCTTGGCAATCACGGATTTAAAAACAGATTAAATATTTTAATGTGTTACTTTTGTTTTTAATGTATTGTAATTTTTGTCTTGTACGATTATCATATTATATAGAAGTTAGGTGTTTATATTGAATAGATCGATAACAACCAGAAATATACATAACTAATCTATAAAATAATCGCTAGTGGATATCCATTTTATCCGTTCACATATTCTGGGTTGGATGATCCTTCATTGGATATTAAATAAATATACTCTGTATAAGTATACATATATCCATTGATGGATATCCACTATACAGGTATTTTATATATTATATTAAATTAGGCTATTAATTGCCACTTTATTTAATGTATATATATATATATATATATATATATATATATATATATATATATATATATATACGAGTATATATATATATATATATATACGAGTATATATGTACCAACAAAAAAAACAATAAATAAAGAACGAAAAAGTTTTTGTACATTGCATTTTTTAATACGAAAACCAATCTACATCCCTCCTTCTCCTTCTAAATCCACCTTGAAATTTATGTGAGACACAACACGATATAAATTAAAAACCTCTAATCCCTAACAAAACCATCAAAATATTAATTCCGATGACAGTCCTGTACCTCAGCTTGGCGATTTATTTTAGTCTAAAGTTGTCACTATCTAAATTTACATGTTATGGATAACTGCAGAATTAATCCTTGCAAAAAGTGTCCGAACGTTACTTCAAACATTTCGCTGACCATTACAGTTTCTGTTTCCTAGAACAATAACATTTATAAACTATTCCAAAACTCTTTGAAGGACTTACAAAGTGTATTTTCGAAGAAAACCAGTGATTTTGTATTTTACTATAAACGAAATTTAAAGTGTTGGTATTCTGCAAGTTTATTTTCTTGCCTCAATGTCCAATACTTATTTTTTAAATATTTATTGTTATTATAGTTAATAAGATTATATAATTTCTACACAGTTGATATGTAAATCTATACAGTTATTCAGATAGACCAATTAAGTGAATGAAGTATTATTCATATTTAGTAGTATAGCAATAGCGAGAGGAACAATAACATGCTATACGGATCGAGCCAAACAATGGTTGTTGATGTTAAGGACAATAGGTACTGTATATGCTTTATAATACTGCTCACTCATGCATATTCTCAACATCTGCACCCACCCGTCTTAAACACTGAGTTCTCTGGCTTTGTTCACTTAACTGCTGCATTTAGCTTCATCACTAACTTGTGCTTTTATGATAAGCCATTGGAACAAAACCTAAAATTATATATTTAAGATTTTGACTTCATACGCACCTTTAACTTGATTAAAATATAACTATAATAAATAGGGTATAAAAAACACGACTCTTAATAAACTCTTACACACCAATTAATTGAGAATCATGTTAATTATATAAAAAACCGAATAGAAATGGACTAAAGGGGTATCGGACATTCCTATGTTCCCCATGTTAATTTTCAAATGTTCATGTACCTGTTTCTTACGACCTGTAAAAGCTATGATTATGAAATTTTGCACACACACTCATTAAATTAAGTAGAACTCACTGAGTATAAATAGAAAGAAAAAAAATAAT
Organism: Homalodisca vitripennis; assembly: GCF_021130785.1. Taxonomy (NCBI): domain Eukaryota; kingdom Metazoa; phylum Arthropoda; class Insecta; order Hemiptera; family Cicadellidae; genus Homalodisca; species Homalodisca vitripennis. The sequence continues at coordinate 18,737 of NW_025778632.1, forward strand.
TTGAAAAGAAAATAAGATTTTCTTACTTTTAAAGTTTTTTTTCAAAATTTTGTAGATACAATTATTATTATTTTTGCAAACATGCAATACCTTTGCAACCTACTCAGCTTTTTTATAGTACACACATGAAGCTTTGGTACAAATTTCAACTTAATATCTCTTATAGTTATTGAGAAATAGGTACATAAGTGTAGAATTCTATAAATGTAGAGAAACGGACATGTAAAACTTACATATGTTATTTAGTAGGCTCCACTTGAGTATGATGGCCCAGCTTCTTCATCAGCTGCTTCCAGTGCCTCCTCCAACTTCCTTTTAGCTGCTTCAGTCCTTCCTTTTGCCTTCTTCAATAGTTCATCTAACTCACGGTCAGCATAGCGTATTCGGATACGATCCACATTTCGCATGACATTAATGCAGTTTCCCACTGGTTTCAAACCCAGAGCCACAAAGACCCTGCACTTCACTATTGTACATTCAATTAAACTTGCTACTGCGTCTGTGACCTCCAAACTTCGAAGTTTTCAGTCTAACAAAAACCGTCGTAGGCAATCTAGACCAGATAACACCGTTTAACGATACATTCGGGTTCTGGGTTTTCCCATGAAGGCATTTTTTGATGATTTCAGGCTCAGCTAAGTCCTTAAAAATTAGCTTTGTTGCACTCTTTATGCCATCTACTGTACAATTATTCTGAAACTCCTTATAGCTAGGCCATAATATTTGGTGATGATACCAATCGCAGTATCTGTAAGCCTTCCTCTGCCAGAAATTGTTATTCCATCACTTAGCTTGTCACATCGTGATTTTAATTTGAATTTCCTGAGGCAGGATCCCATCCTATTTTGGACATGCCCTATACACTCAAATTTGGTTATATGGCAGTCCTCCCCGTACACTTTTAATTGAGAAAGGTTTATATATCCTTTTGAATCACAGTCTCCTAAGTAATTGACACAACGTACATTATAAAGATTTAGTGAACACTGGAAAATGTTTTTGAGCACCTTGAACCTCCATTACTTCGTTAGTGCCTGAATAATTGGCTGAAAATGTATCTAAATGGCCATTTTTTAACCTATTGGGACATCTGCAGTATTTAGATAAAACTTCAAAATCTATCACTTTACCCGAATCAACACTTGTGGCTGTGACGACTCCGTTCAAAGAGGTATGGCCTCTTTTCTGTCATGTTCCGTCCAGTGCGATTGAAATATCATTGCTTTCATTCACCTCCACAGATTCCTCAGGAAGCTCTTCTCATTGTACCAGCACAAACTGTGCTAACAGCAGCTTCCAGAACACATAAATACCTCGAAATTTTGAAAATTCATGATACCGCATAGCATGTCAGCAGCTTCTTGCCCCCTTTACCAATAACCCGAAGCCCATAAATAAACCTCAGATTTAAGTCCTACAGCTTCCTGCTGTTTTCCACTTCTATCTGTTGTGTGTTTGCCTTTACAACTTCCTATCAGATTTGTCTAAACATTTCTGACAAGAAAACTGTAACTCATATGCTAGGCCTATGTTTCTACTTTTGTTTACAGTAATTTTGCTGAAACACTTCTTGCAAACTGCAACATCTTCCAACATTTGGTCTAGCAATGATATATCTACTATAGTACCATATATCTACTCACAACCATTTTTCCTCAAATAAGTCAAATTATTCAGCATTATTAGAGAGTTTCTTACTTGAACTGCTCTTTTGATCTAGGCCTAGTGTAGACTCAGGTTTTTTTTTTCATTTTGGTTAGGAATATTAAAATTATTTCCACTTTTCTTGTGACTCTTCTTTCCACCAACTAACTTTCTACTTTAGAATGCATTGTTTAATCTATGCATTTTACAAATACAAAATAACCTTCATAATCACAACAAGAAGCACTTCAAACACAATGCCAACCACAACATAAAACAAAACTTTTTCAACACAATCATATGGTTGGCTGCAGTCAATCAAAATGTCTAAATAACACCAAAACATTAGCAAACATAGAGTATAAAACATTGTACTAACCAGAGAGTATAACTCTTTACAATTAAAACCAAAAACTTTACTACGTGAAGTGGGTTACATCGTGTGCAGTGAAAAATCTGCTAGGTAGTCAATAAATGGTTGTGCAGCACTTTAATTAAATATTTTTTTTTAACAATGAAATATCTATAGAAGCTATAGGTGTTATATATCACATTAAAGAGAAAGAAACGTAGTATGTAAATATTAAAAAAAAAAACAAAAATAAGTTTTTTTGCTGTCCGAATTAATGAATTTCATTGAAGTACAGCTGATATTAACTTTTTGTAGAAAGAAAAGTAAAGTTTGATTATATATATTTCTCTGGATGGAATTATTTGAAAGGCTAGTGTATTATTCCTTATTGTACGAAAGAGTTCACTTATGATAAATTTATATCTTCAGATTTTTCAAATAAAAAATAAATAACTGCTATTTTCATAACATTAACTCTGTTAAATAGTTCTATCTATTATAATCTATTCTATTATAAAAATATCTAATGGTACTAGTCTGTGTATTCATGTGTGCGCGTTCTTATGTGTATTACTCAATCACGTACAAACTAATTGTCTGATTATATTAAAATTCTACATTATTGAAATTCTTAGTGTTTTCAGATTAACATATAGGCCTATTCATATTTAAATAAAGTCCTCCAGGTTATGAAAACCCGCTGGTCTTGAAAACTTCTTTTTTGTGTTTTTTTAACTTAATCAGTAAATGTGTTTTTGGTAATCAATTGTTCTTTAAAAATATTATAATGTGATAATACAATCAAATTTAATTACCGGTATCTAATTAAATAATTAAGTACTATTTTAAATGTATCTTACGTTTTTTATTATTGAATGCATACAGTAAGCTTATAATTAAGTAACAACACTTCTTATTTTAATCACTGATGAGCACGTGGTGGTTAATAATAAAATAGGTTAATTTTGGTAAAATTAGACTTTGAAATGAAAAATTTCATCAAATATTAAGTATTCAGTGCTTGATCATTAGTGTAAGACAGATAACAAAGACAAAGTTGAATAAACTACAGTAGTCATAGGTATACACTTTTTGACCGAAATAGGCTCAGAAATAGAGTACCTGCGTACGTGTATATTCGTGATCAGGGCATCAACACAAAACCAATTTCCGTTTTTAAAATAACATTAAACATACAATTCATTCATTGTTAACTTAAAAGTTAACACCTTTGACTTCAGGATTCCTCCACGTCGGCTAAAAATAGTTTAATTGTTACTGGAAATCGTTTATCATCAACTATAGGAGAGAGATTTTGAATTATTTTCAGTGTAATTGTGAAAAAAATGTAAAACATTTTCACTCTCCAGCTTGAATGCTCCCAAAACACAGCTTTTTAAAACCTAAATACAAAAAAGGAACAGAAGATTAGAATATGGTTCAATGATCATTACATATATTTATGTATGTGTTGTATAACCTGTGTAGCATTGGTTAGTAATATTGGAATTTAAATTTATCTGTATATAGTAAATAAAATGTCTAATTATTTTGGATGAAAAATATTTTGTGAAAGTTTAAATGTTTTTTTGATGACAAAGAATTTTCAAGAAGAATGAAGCCTTGTGGTACAATATTTAACGTATTTTATTGTAACATATATATAATTGTCAATAATTGTACACAGTGCTCTATATAATAGTAATATATATATATATATATATATATATATATATATATATATATATATACAATGGTCTCTTTGACTTGTCTTTGCTTCCAGAGAGCTAAGTTTTGTTTAAACAAATATAACTGTAATTTATTAAAAAAAGTTTTTATGACTAATATCCATTAAGTACGCTTTATAAATTTTCATTGCAATTATACAATAGTTATTTCACATTTTTATTTCATGAATTTATTATTCTATCCCCTTAATTATACATGTAGTAATCTGTAAAAAATATGCTTTAAAAAAGCAATTGTATAGACCTTAAATCATTTTTATTTTACTTAGCAATTTGCATTCCCGTAAAATTTACTGTAAATTAATTCATTTTTGTTAATTGTTTTTTTCAAAATAACAGCTAATTATTTAACTGGACCTTCACATTTCAATTTCTTCTAAAATTTTTATTTAATGCTATTAAATTATATAGAGACACACTCAAATATATTTATTATAATACAAAAATATTAAACACTTTTTTAAAATTATATACAACAACAAAAATTTAAGCAATTAATAATAATATTAGTTATTATATAATTTTTTAACCACAAAATAAATTAATAGTTTTTAATCAACTTTTAATTTATATCGAGAGAAAAATATTAATGTCCTACTTAGTCCTTTTGTACTAGCCATGATTTCAGTATTTAAAACGTACTCCTTAGCCAACGCAATGATTTCCGATTTGTTTTTGTGCTACACCGTTTCGACGTCAAAGTAAAGCCCACAGTTAAGCCACAAAAAAACCTTCGCCTGGATTTACCCGCCATAAATTCTCCAATATTTAAAATAAATAAACAAAAAAATTGTTTTTTTGGTTTGAGGCGTTCATCAAAGTACAAACTCCTGCCTTTACATGACAACCTTCTGTCAAAGTATTTCAAAATTCATTTAGACAACAAAAAATAAAAAATACGAGTACATAAATCTTCTCTTTTTAAGTGGCTGGGTTGTTTTTAATAGCACCAGGGCAGAGCGTTTTATATTCCTTTTTGGTCCAAAGTGTCTGTTCCCCTTTTTCCCCTTTTTGTCTAAACCTCATGGCAAAGGTGTAACAGACAATCCTAATCGAGTACACCGCTGACACTCACTTCATGCCTAACAATTTTTACATTTCTCGTAAGATATTTCTAGGCTCCTATCCTAATCTGAAGAACCTTAGGAATCAGCTTAACGAACCCGAATGCAAAATTTAAAATGTTTTAAAAAATTATCAATACGTGATAAAACTCTTATTTGCGTAATTTCCGTGGTTATTGTGCGAAAATTATGCTGTAAAAAAGATTATATTTTATTCACTATTATGATTCACTAGCGCTTTACTTGTACAGAATAAGCACATCCATTATTTGGTAGGTAAACTATCGTTCGAATGAACTGTCTCCACAAATTTTTCGCTTTTTGTAGATAGTTTTATCAATATTAAAGTTCTCAAAGATGAACTCATCTTTTGTCAATTCTTAACCACCGTAATCCATGTTCGCCTGTACACACACACACACAAAATAAATAAACAACACACACACACCAAAACAACACACACACTCAACACACACTCTACACACACCACCAACACATCATTAAAAACCTTTACCTGGTTGTGGAATATTTTTTTAGGGTTACAGGTAGTAAGTAAGTAAGTAAGGACTGGACAATCTAAGCAGCAAAGAGAGATCGTTGCGGGAAAGGCTTTTCTATAAGATGATCCCCGGGCGATGCCAGCCCGCCCGGTGTAAGTTTCTCTTATCAACTGTATTTACATGTTTTGCAGTGGAGAGTTTCTTATAAATTAATAAAAATAAAAGAATTGCTAATAATTAAATTACCTTTTTTTTATAACCAACACTTTTTCAAATTTTAGAAAGGTATTGTCATTTGTTACGCTATTATCAGTTTTCATTAAAACAATCTTAAAGCTAGTGAGACCTAATATTTTTACTGAAATTATTATTGGTTTACATGAACATATTAGGCCCATGAAATAAAACTTAACATTTTTTACTTAACTATTTATAATAAAATTTCGAATTAAATAGTGTTGAATTAGATGATGATCGTTACACAGTCTCTCCACTGTCAGGTGTGTCCAACTGGTTTACAGTGCGGCTTCCGTATCCTGCAATGGTAATTAGCATTTAGTGTAGGTTTTTACTGTGCCCCGTACTGCAGTTTCACGTTGTCAACAAATATTACTTTTATTACTGAAGTTATTTTTCATACATAAATTTGCACTGCTTACGTTTCACACTTACGTTCTTAATACTTCCACACACAAAAATTTTCAGTTTTTAAATAATATTAAACGAAAATAGTGTGGATTTTGGGAAATAAACACAAAAGAGTTAAAAAAAATCATACCAGTTGACAACCCTTCATGTAGTTGGCAATATACAAGTTACCACGCTGTAGGTTATAAGTTTTTTTTATTTAAACCCTAGTTTTGGCAATTAGGTACCAAAGCCCAAAAAAGCTGGGAAGCCACTTTATATTGAAGAAAGAAACGTACATTTGCTCGCCATCTCTCTTCAACGCCCAGACTTTGTAAGGATACTTTAGTGTAAATTTTTAGTCCCTCTCAGTAACTCTTATTAGGAAAGGTTTGTCCAAAGCAGCCAATAAAGGTAGGAAGCCACTTATATTTTACGAAGAAAGGAAAATGAAAGAAAAAATAGGCCCACTCCTCTACACACAAGCGTGTAAGGATACTTTTTGTGTATTTTTAGTGCTCCTCAGTTAAGCTCTATTAGGGAAAGGTGTAACAAAGCAGCCAATAAAGCTAGAAAGCCAAATCATATTTTATAAAGAAAGGAAAAAGAAAGAAAAAATATGCCCACTCCTCTACACAAAGCGTGTAAGGATATTTTTGTGTGTTTTGTGGAGCTCTCAGTAGCTCTGTTAAGGTCAGAAGCATCCACAATTCAAAAGAGGTATTTATAGTGAAAAAAGAAAATGTGCGCCCATATGTCCTCTACACACAAGCGTGTAAGGATACTTTTGTGTATTTTAGTGCTCTCCAGTAGCTCTATATTAGGGAAGGTGTACAAAAGCATGCCAATAAAGCCTAGGGAAAGCCACTTTAATTTTGAAGAAAGGGAAAAAGAAGAAAGAAAAAAATTAGGCCACTCCCTCTACACAAACAAGCGTGTAAGATACTTTTGTGTATTTTATAGTGCTCTCAGTAGACTCTATTAGGGAAAGGTGTCCAAAAAGCAGCCAATAAAGCTAGGAAGCCCACTTTTATACTTGAAGAAAGGAAAAAAAAAGTAAGAAAAAAATATTGGCACAACTCCTCTACCACACAAGCGTGTAAGGATATTTTTGTGTGTTGTGGAAGGCTTCTCAGTAGCTCTGTTAAGGTCAGAAGCCATCCACAATTAAAGAGGTATTTTTTTAGTTGAAGAAAGAAAATTTGCGCCATATGTCCTCTACACCACAAGCGCATGGTAAGGATACCCTTTTTGTGTGTTGTGGAGACTCTCAATAGCTCTGTTTTAAGGGTCAGAAGCATCCACAATTTTTAAAGAGGTTATTTATGTAGTGAAGAACAGGAAAAATGTGGCACCATATGTCCCCCTACACACAAGCGTGTAAGGAACAATGTTAGTGTGTGTTATATAGAGCTCTCGGAAGATCTATTAAGGTTGGTGTCAGAGGAATCTCCACAAGTTAAGACTTTATATACTTTATAGTGAAAGAATGGAAACCTTAAATGGTTTTTAAAAGTTCACCTCTGTACATACATAAGTACCCTTTGCTTATTTGTCTATCAAACTCATATTATGTTATGAATCCCACTGGTAGGAATAAATATAATAAATATTATATTAATTACTTGTATACCAAGTATAATCACTTTTAATTGTACTACTGAATCTACATTATATTTTGAACTGTTTTATTTATAAATTTTATTTGATAATGTTATATATTAATTTTTTTTAAAACAAAGGGTAAAAGAGATTTGTTCTTCTTCTTTATAAATTTCATTTTTTTAAGCTAGTAATCAAACTGTTATTTTCCTAATTAAAAAAAACCACATTTTACTAAAGACTTATTATGGATTTTTATGAGTTTTTAAATTTTTATCTTACAATATTTCATCTTATTAAGTTAAGAAAACGTTGAAATTGTAACGCATAGTGAAGTAAGATTCCTATAATACCAACCATATATTTATTAGTTTCTATTTTTAACAACTGTTTACAATTTAATTCCGATTTAAGTAACACTTATCCATACTCATTTAGTTTTTTAAATGTTATTGGAAATAAAATAAAATATCACAATTTTCTTAACTAACATAATTTTAAATGGCATTCGTTTAATAATAATAATCAAACATATTTAATAATTTTAATTAATAATAAATATAATTTATGACTTACAACATATAAAAATGTGCAAATTATTCACTTTTAACATTATTTATATGGGGGGCCCACATAAAATACATGATGTTCAGTATAGAAGATGTTTTTAATGAGTTTTTAAAATATAATATGAACACTTTTCGCTCGATATATTATTCAAATCAAGCCATTTAACGTTCCCTGTTGTTTGATAATATATTCGGATGAGTGAATGAGTATGAAATAATTGTTGTTTTATTTTATACACTCTACTACATAGATTATTTCGTAGTGATATATTAGCTTAATATATTTTAATATTTTGTCTAAATGCTAAAAGCCTGAACATTAGTAAACTATCATGTTTACTACAACCGGTTAAATAAACCATATCAATATGACTAATGTTGAGTTTTAGAGAAGACTCCTAATCAAAGGGCAGTTCTATCGTATAAACAATATCACGGCCTGTAGCCACGTCTTGGCCATTTAACAAAAGACCACTACCTGTAAAAGAGTAGTCTGAAGCAATATAACCCTTCCCAAAGCAATACCACAGTGCTTGTCAACCTACCAGCTCCCAATAATTTTCTCATTCATACTTCCTTCTTTGAGGTAATAAATGTTAAATTAAAATTTATCGAGTTGGTAGACCATTATGTAAGAGCTATGACCTACCTTTAATCCCTGTTACCTAACAATAGAAGCAATGAACAAGTCATAGTAAATGTTTTCCACGTCACACTGTCTCAAAACTTTACTATTACTTATTTTACAACCTGTGTGGGTTGGAAAACAATCTGTCCACTTAGAACGTGTCCAAGATACTACAATTTTTGATTCCTGAAAGGACTTGCAAATAATGACAAACAACTAGGACTCAGTGTAGAGGAAAACTGGCTGTATAACTTTAAATAAGGACTTCTTGGATTTTTTTAACATCTTCGTCCTTTAAATAAAATAAGTCTGTAAAACATTACGAACCACTGTACCTTTTTGGGAATCTTTTTATCATCTAAAATCTCGGTCTTTGGTAAATCCAGACCTTTTGCAGCCCTCGAACCCTAGAACATCATTCCATCAATATAAACCCTTTTTGCACTAAAATATACATTTTTTTTTAGAAAAAAGAATCCAAAAAGTCTAAAAGTGGTTGTAATATTTAGGTAGTGAGGTCCTAGCCTATGGACTCTTATAAACTAGATCCAGTCTTCCAAAAGGATTTCTGGACTCTTGCAGCTAGCTCCTGGGTCTAGCTAAAGTCCAGTCCTCTGGGAACCCCGGCTTCTGATAACTGACCTCCAAGAGTAAGCTACGCGCTCTAGGACCATCGTGAACCAAAAGGGCCCGAGTCCATGGTAAAGCTTTCCGCCTCTTAGAAAATTCAATCTCTGCCATCACCTGGCATCAGAAAAAAACCACCTTTAGAAGTTCTCGGCCATGGGAACTTTTGAAGAGTCCAGTCTCAAGAAGTAGCCCCCCCAAAACTCCAAGGGATTATACCCATGTAAATATTATAAAAATGAGTGGTATACGATATAACTCCATTCAATTTCTAACCTACTATAACATCTAATTTAGATAAAATTATTTCCCAAATCATTTAAAAAAATTCCGTTTGCTTTTCCCCCCCAATGAAGAGATATTTCCTAAGCTCTCGTACAAATACATTTCTAGAGATACACCAATAATAAAGCTCTTCCTCGTTTAAAAACTAACGTTAACTGTTAAAAACACATTAACGATTAATTTTATACATAAACACAAGAAGGCTATATCAGAAATACGTTTGGTTTCTAGGGACTAAAAAAATAACGTCACAATAACCAATGATGAAAGCGTATATCGCAAAGTAAAAATGAGAAATTACGGTTTCCAATTCATGGAAACCCCTAAATTTTTCACAATATTTTAATTCCCAGAAATCTTGTTTTGGTTCTGGGGTTTTTTTAAAAATCCCGTAAAATGTTAATTTAATTTTGGTTCAAAGTCTGTGGATTTCTAAAGAAGTGTAAGGTTTTTTGTGAAGGAATACTGTTATGTGTCCCGCCCGGCTGGGCCCACTAAATCAAAAAACATGTATATATGGGAGTATAAAATATCTCGTGCCAATTTTTTGTTACAATTTCATACTAACACACACTGCAATCTAGAGTTAGTAGAGTAGGAAACAGTACAAACATGAAAAATACTCCCCATTGTGTCCCCCTATTTTTTAAAGCAACATACTAACACCTTGTAATTTTGCTTTAAGATCCCTTTCAATTTTGTTAAAAACATGGTAAGAATTGATACTTAATAGTCCTACATAAGATACAGTGCAGATATGATATATACCTATTTATGAATTAAACAAAAATATGTATATAACTGTAACCCGAATTTGACGATAAAAACACATGCCCCGGGTGGTGTCCTTCTCTGATGTCGTAGAAATAAATACTCGAATTTGCAAAAAGTTTACTTATAAGTTTTTCATATTTAATCCGCGAAACTTAACAAGCACCACTTTTAGTTTGTAAATTAAATGTATATCCTTGCCACGTACCGTGTGCTTGCCAATTAGAAGTACAAGAACTAAAAATGTATATCTGAATAGGTGGGCCTAAAATATCCAATGTTCTACTTTATTAAAACATTAAGAAATTTTACTTCCCTTCGCAAATGTGGTAGACTCAACAAAGACCCGGGGTTTTTCGCGGCGTCTTGGCACGAGACATTTGAAGCTGTAAGTCTAAGGAAGGGTTATTTCCTAGTCCCAGTAAAAAATTACTAGAAGAGGAGTAGAAGTTATGAAAAACCCTGGTAGCCATCTACTCAAATAAATACGTGGAGCTCGCCTCTTAAAACAAATTCGCGGACGGTATTAGCCATTTAATGAAATCCAAAAAACTTACCATGACGACCATGTGCTCGTCAGAAGGACGACGCCACAACTTGTAATCTATTTCAATCAAGCAAAATATAAGAGATCTTCAAGGGTAATTTACTTTACCAAACTCTTTTAACTATTTACAACTTTTACTTTTACGTTACATTCATTATTATAATGTTTGGCATCAAAGGGCTAATTTTTTAATAATACGGAAAGCATATATTTTACTTACGGACAAGGCGGCCGCGGAGGTCAAACCGGTTCACGTAGTGGGCTGCTACAAAGGGTTAGAATAAAAAATTACCATACGCCGGCCAATTAGGTAGTTACTCCCCCGATTAATTTAGTTCCGGAACAATTAGATAAAAAAAAATAATATTAAATTGCACTGGCTAGACTAGGTTGTGAAACGTTAATTTATATAAAAATCTAACTAACTAACGGTAGAAATTAACATAATAAAATGTAATATTTACATCATTTATTAAAATCTTCTATGATCAATGAAGTAAACACATTAAGTTACTGTAATAAATTTTACCTTTTCTGTTATGTAGGGCTTAAAATGAGTAAGATCTCAAATTGAACAGAAATAAATAGTTCTTTCATTTTTTTTTCTGTTTGGAAGAATTGGGTAGAAATTATTGTAACAACTTAAAATATACATAATTTTACTAAAATTGGGTTTTAAAGTTAATCGATATTTCAAAACCTGTTTGAGGGAAAAATAAATTATTTATAACATGTTTTTCGAATTCCATTTCGGAACACAACCAGTGAGTTTGTGAACTTTTTTAAAGTATAACAGCCTCCCATTTATGGGAACAAAATGGCGCGGCGTTCTGATAGTGATGTAGAAAATTTTAAATTTAAATAGACCAATTATTGTACAGAAAATCCAATCAATAAAAATTGGCCTGACAAAGTAGTATAAAGTTAACCGTACAGAAATATGAGGGGTAAGAAACAGTGCTGTCAATAATATTTTATATTCCTAAAAGAGCGTTTTTTTTTTTTTTTCAGTGGTAAAGCGACAAAGGAGTGCAATTTTAACAATATTTGTTAAACAGATATTTTTTTAATGCGTTGGTTAATACGAGTAAGTTTATTTCCATATAAAAACGCAATATTATTTATTGAATATAAATTAATAAATGCTCTAAACTATATTTGTGACATATAAAAACTGATAACATACTTTAATTTTGTCTGCCTGAAATGTGTCATGGTTTATAAAACTTCCCTCTGGTGATGACAGAAATTCAGCCACCCACCAACGTTGATACAATGAATTATTCACAAAATTTGAAATTGTTTTACGGGATAATGAAGTGCGAAGAGGGTTTGGGAATAAGCCCCGAACACATTGTTTGAGCGCGGATGGTAAACACAAGTGGGGATTTTTTTAATAAACATAAAACCTATCGTTTGTAGGAAATAAACGTTAAATTGAAATTTTTTTAAAGTTTTGGTTCTCGTTCATTTTAAAAAAGATTATTGTCATAGCTTGAAGTTTTTAATGATAATTTTTTATCGATCTAAATATTATTATCTTTTCAACCGAAAAATGTTGCGTCAATAGTTGTATTTTGTGTATCAAAATATTTCGAAATTTTTAATCATTAGTTTTTATGTTTCATGTTAGTTCCTCCTTAAAACAATTTAGAATGAATTTTTATTTATTGCATCATATATCGTTGTTGTCTAATTATTTGGGTCAATCATTAGTTACTTCTAAAATTTCATTTCGTAATTGGAAAAACTTATACATTTTTTATTGCATTATAAAAATTTGTTAATACGAGTAATTTTATATTCTATTCTCCTTAATTTAATTGGGGTGTAAACAAAAAGGATTAAAACTTTTTCAATGTTTTACAGTTCCATTTCAGGATAGATCTGGCAGAACGATTACTATTTGTTAGACGTAGTTCCTAGATATTTAACACTACATTATTCCAGATTTAGTTGTTCCATGTTTTTAGAGCGTTTAGTAAACAAACAGATGTTGTATAATAAAATATCGAGTTTTCACGAATAATATAGGGTTCCTACCAAGCAATTTGGGCAATTCCAATCCCTATAAAAAACTGGATGGATATGATTACCAAAAATTTAAAGGATTTTTTCCTGTGTACTTCAAACGCCTTGTTGGCCTCTTTATATATCAGATGCTTCAAAAACAGAAAGTGTCCTGAAAAATCGGTATTTATATAGTAGCGCCCAATCAATGTCTTGGTATTTTTCCACATTACACAAGAAGTTAAAGTTTGCATTAAAAGTTTATGAGGCACCGCATATATAACAAACTGTCTCATCCGTATATAAAACGTTTAAGTACACTGTTAAGTTTAGTATTAGCACTGTCCCTAGTTTCTGATACTGCTACCAAAATTCCTCCTCAGGCTTGCGTTTTACGCTGCAACAGTAGCTATTGGGCGCAATATTACTTCATATTGTTTCCAAATCAATACCGTACAATAATCACAACACTAAAGATTATAATAATTCATAAGGTTTTCACATAACATTGATTTGTGCACTCTGTTAAATAATTTGAAAAATGTAAATATTTTCTACAGGATGCCCCTCCACCTTTTTTTCCAATTCCTTCTACTAAATAAAATTTTGATCCAACCATTATTAAAATTTAAAATTCATCATAATGATCTTTAAATTTATTTATATTTTTATTCTCAAATTTGATTTAATTGAAATTATAATTAAATGGAACGTTTTTACTGATGTTTAAAAGAACGTTTATTTCAAATAATAACCGAATTTCTTCACGGAGTTTAAAATTCTTTCAATTGGTTCAATTAGTCATAAACGTTATTTATAATAATGAATTTAAGAAATCTCTGTTATGGAATGCTTAATTTTTTTTCTGTAGGTGTACAATATTGATGATTTAAGAGTAAACATTGCTGCTTGTCCTGTTTTATTCAAATAATCTTTTTAATGATTAGCAAAACGTTAGTTAGCCCGTAGCATTCAATGCTGGTAGGACGGTACTCTCAGTAGGGTGCTCTTGCCCCTTCGCGGTAAGCTACAGGGGTGACAACGAGTGCAATGTTGAGTGGGAGACATGCCCATAAGCTTTGCAAATTTAAAAATGTACTCGTATCATTACACATCTTAATTTGTAATAGGCGTTAGAAACACTGTTTAAATTTAAAACTACCAACTTTAATTTTTGGGTGCTTTGAAAATTTCAATATAACTTTCCTTGAAAGTAATGCCTTCTCGAGTCCTTGGGTTTGCAGGGGTGTCACGGCTCAGCAACGTGTTTGTTTTGTGCCCCCCGTTTTTCCTTGAAGAGCGTCTGTTGACAGCATCACTCTATTCACACTCCTGAAATAACAAAAGCCACTCTGGTTCTAAAGGAGCGTACTTTTTGAAGACGCTCTTTCGATTATCAGGATACGAATTGATTTTGGAGGAAGTGAAATCTGAAAATAGCATGTCTTGGACCTGTTATTTAAAGAAAAGTTTTTGTGGTGAAGCTGTGCCACCCCCTCTTTGTATTACTTTTTATGTGCTTATTGTAACGGAGACTTGGCTTGATCCTGGGTATACTACTTTGACGGATTTGAGGATACAGAAATAGGGTCGTGCTTAAAGCATACTAGTATTCACATGTATGAGCTTTTTCAAAAAGTATATCCCTTGATAAGAACCCTCTTTAGGAAGATCATTTTCCGTCATTCTCCCAAATGGGGCACCTCACATGAGCTATACCAGTTTTTTTTCATTTCATTGTGTTTTAATTTAAAACTTGTTGTTGTGTGACATACTCTGTTCTAGAAAACAATATAAACTTATAGTAACGATGGGTAGGTAAAGTCATTTCACTTAATTTTATTTTTTCAATATTGTTGGGATTTAACCCATACTAACGGAAATTAAAATCACCGATCCAAGTGAATAAAATTATAAGTTTATATACTGTAATAATCATTTCCACCTCTGAGCTCAATACTCATTAAAATCTTTGTTGACAGTGTTAATAATTTATTTTTAACATTTTTTTAATTTTTATATTTGTTTAAAACCTAATGAATTTGGTAACAAATTAATGTAACCACAAAAAAAAACAAACTATAATGGAAAGATATTTTTGAACTGCAGGACAACTTTCAGTATCAACCTGGTCGTATGTTAGTCAAGAAGTCCCAAGCGAGAACAGTAAAATAGTGTTACTTGCTCATGAACTAAATAGCTCATCAACAGGACCAATAAATGCCCTATTTAATATCCACTCCTGCCGTTGAAAATTTATCGACTTTTAAGAGTGTATAATTATTCTGTAAGGAAAATAATTTCTCATGAACTTAATGGGGAAACACAGCCTTTTTTAAAAGGAATAATAGGATTGCGTGAGGATATTTTCTTATGGACAATCCAAACGCCTAAATTTGGGGTGGCCTTTACCAATTTAATAAATGAAAGATAAATTAAAAATTTCACCATTCTGTTCTTAGCCATAGTAATATTTATGGAGTCCAATAACAGTGAACAAACCAAATTCCACACTGTGTGTTAGATCCGGAGGAAATCAATCATCTGAAGAACGTTCCAGCCCGAAAGATGTAATTGGCGCCCCAGGCTGAACATGATTTCCGTCCAGGTGTGACACCTGGAAAAAATCATACCAACAGTACAACAATCTATTTTATATGAAATAATAACTATTTAGTTATTTAGGCTGTTCAATAATGTACTCCTAATTTGGCCTTATAACAAAAAATAATTTAAACACGTATTTTAACAACCCTTATTAGCGAATTAAAGCCCTTTTTAAACTTAATAACAAAAGCTACCAACCAAGAATGTAAAATAAAAATCAACTGATGTAAGAGTTTATAGCAACCGAACAGAAATGAATAAAACAAGTCAGAAGTTAATACACAGATAGTAGACTGACGGGGCCATGTGGGGGGTTACGGCATTGTTGTTTTTGTATATACAGTAAACAACTGACGTGACCTCACGTCCTTGTTGCGGCATCCCAACCTTCTTCCCATGCTTGCACACTACGTCATACCTCACGTGGGAATGTTTACCTTACTTGAAGTGGTTAACATAAAAGTAACACTATGTTTTTTATACAGAACGTCCCCCCCAAAAGAACCTATCCCTGTTACGTAAACACTTTCAATTTATAAATCAGCCTATTTCAATCACCAATCAATGTTTGCAATCAACTATCCCCCCCCCCGGTAAAATCCAAATAAAAATCCTGCAATGAATATAGAGTGGGTTGGGGTGTGGTTGTTGTGTGGTGTGGGGGTGGTGTGTGTGGTGTAGTAGTGTGTTTTTTTTAAATGATTTTATGCAAAAAAACCCAAGTTGTTGTTGAACAATATAACAAGGCGTAAATTTTTTAATAAAATGTTTCAGACTAAACTTGGTAAAAAAGGGCCGTATTTGTCCATAGCTTGGTATGAAGTTCGTAACCAGTCCATAAAACCAAAAATCAATAATTTCCCAAGATTAACAACTGTAGCATTCAAGCAAAAACTATTTAAAACCTTTTAATTCCTAATCGTAAGACATTATATTATTTAGAATCACACTAATAATTAAGCAACAATGTATCATCGTAAAAATTTCAAAACAGTGGTCATTCAAACTTTTGGAAAATGAAGGGTTTTTATATCAGTATTTTTCTTAGTGCGAAACAACGTATTTTAAGAATTCCAACCATTTACTGTAATTTTTTTTTACGTATTTTTTATATTCTCACATACAAATTTCTAATAGTAAGGCTTATACAAATGTTAAGTGTAGGAAAACAACCTGAAATTTTAAAGCGATAACTTCGAACAGTGAAAACATTTACATAGAACAGTAGTTCGTTTTATAGTCTTAAACAAGAATGGTAATCAATAAGATGTAACCCGACTGATTCCCAAGAATATAATACAAAATTATACATATTTTAATATACTAGCATTATCTAGATGTAAACTCAGTGGGGCTAGCGAAGGGGGGGGGGGGAAAAGGGGTCCCAGGTCGGACCCCCCCCCGAAATTTTTTTTTAAGACATATTACAAAATAAAGCATGGAGCAGAGGAAAAAAAAAAGGGGGACTTATCATTATTCTTGTTCCCTCCAAACCAAAATTTTAAAATGATTGATGTAAAAAAAATTTGTTAAAGTGACTGTTTGTTAAAAAAGATAGATTGTCCCCCCTTTTGTCTTTTAAATCATAAAGGAATCAAACGGTAAATACTTTTGGCTCGGTCTTTTCGGGGGGATTAGTGTAGTGTATCATGGTATTTCAATAGGGCGCGGGGGTCACGTGACGTCGCAAAGAAACCTAAGCCCGCCCCCCCCGGTTACACACACCAACCGTACCCGCGAAACATTTAAATTAGCGACCAACCCCTTTCATCGTCAAAATTTTTTCCCGTCGTGGACGTAAAATGGCTGCTTAGAAAATTTAAGTACGACGTTTGATTTTAGGTATCATTCAACTGTAACGTGTAAATATAATTAATCGAAAAAAAAATAGATTAATCACTTTTGTCCGGAAAATACACTGAAAAAACACTACTGATCAGAACTAAACTAATTTGTGAAATTCAGTGAAAATTGAGGTAAACGGGTGTTTTTTTCCATAGAGTTAGGACGACGATTTTTGTTATCATTTAAACTGCACAACTTACCTTTTATATAATTATCGATAAAAAAAATCACTTCCGGTCGGTAAATAACGATGAAAAGCTCTCTACCAGATTCAAGATTTGACAGATTTGGGATTGCACTGTTAGAGTGGTTGAGGTAAAATTTGGACTTAGAATTATGTTAAAGGACGTTTGATATTTTAAGGTAAAATTAATCAACCCGACTAAGACATATATAGCCTAATTATCGAGAAACAAAACCAAAAAAATCACTTCCCCGGTCTGAAAATACCGAGGAAAAGCTCTATCTTGATTCATATTTTGGACGATTTTGGATTTCACTGTTGATCGTTAAGACAAAAGTGTTACTCTGAAAATTATGTAGAACAAGTGAATTTTAGGTATCAATTAAACGCCGACAAAAATATTTCCTTATATATTTATCGAAGAAAAATTGAAAAAAAATCACTTCCGGTCGGATAATACACAGGTAAAAACTAAAATACTGAAAAATTAACGACTTACCCTTTTGGATTTCACTGACTGAGGTATTATTTCGATTTTTCCCTTTGTATAATTCCGATCGGAAAAAATGTTAGTTTGTTTTTTTTTTCCTCGATAATTATATATTTATTAGTCGGTATTCGAATTTTAAAAAACCTAATATCAGATGTCCTAACATACATAATTAGAAGTTATCAACTTTTACCTCAACCACTCAACAACGTAAAATCTGAAATCGGTCAAAAGTGGGATTCTGTATAGCTTTTTCTTCGGTATTTACCGACCAGAAGTGATTTTTTTCTCGATTATTATTATAGGTAGTAGTGTTTAAATTTAATGAAAACAAAAAAATCGTCGTCCGTAACTCAACCAAAAAAACCCGTTTTTCTTTTTTTTAAAAAAAAAATCCCAAGTTGTTGAAGATTTCATTTTCTCCACAGAAATAAGTTTTGTCAAAAATTTTTAAACTTTATTTAAGCTCTGTTTTTTTCTTTTTCGTTTTTTAAACCCTTGAAACCCAAATCACCCTTTTGGGGCCTTTTACCGGCCAAATCGAACTTCGTAAAAAGGGGGTTTTGTACTTACAAAAAAATTTTTTTGGTTAAAAATTCTGTGGGGAAAAAAGAATTTTTTCCCATTACTCCTTTTCCCCCTTTTTATAAAAGGGGTGTTACAAAGCTCCATATTTTTTGGGATTTTCCTTTTCCCCTGAAAAAAAATGGCAAAAAACACAGAAAACTTTTCCCCCCATTTCGGACCCCCCCCCCAACGAAATTTTTTTTGGGTACGCCACGAGGTACTGAAAAGGGGGGGTGTCTCTCATCTTTAACTGAGGACGGGTAAACAGGGGGCCCTTAATGCTTTTTTTGCCTGAAGAGACAAACCCAACTTTAAAAAAACCGCTTAAATGGGTTTTATTCCCCCCTTTGAAAAACCCTGGGGTTTTTTCCCGAGGGAGCTAAAGTTCCAAAAAAAAAGGGGAGTTTTTTTCCCCCTTAAAATCCAGACGGGGGGGTTTAAGGGGAAAACAGTTTCGAAGGAAATAACAATCGAAAAACTTTTTTTCCCCTTTTCCGTTTTACCCAGAAACACTCTATAGAGTGCAAAAGGACGGGGGGAAAATATAATCAGGAAAGGGGAATTCGAATTGGGGGGTTTTTTCCTTTTCCCTCAGGTACCAAAAACTAGGGCTACTAGAGCTGATTGGAAACTGGTGAAAAATTTTCCGCAATTATTACTTGTAAAAAAAATTTCCCCCCTTTCAGGGTTTTTAAGGGAAAAAATCCCCCCGGGCAATAAATTGCCTGAAAATTCGTCGGGCCGGCGGTTTTTCCAAACCCGAAAGGGGGAGAAAAAGTTGCAGGGGGGCGCCAAAACCCTAAAAAATTCCAAAAAAGCTTTCGTTTGGTTTTTTCCCCGTCAGGGGGGGGAAAAAAACGCGAAAAAATGGAAACCTGGGGTTTTCCCCTTCAGGGGATAGGAAAATTTTTGCCCTATCAAAAAAGTTGACGAAGTTTAACATCAAAAAAAACCACTCGTCAAAGTCGTCTATTTTTCAGGAAACATACTTCACAAGACTTTTTGGGGGCCTTTTTTATTGACTTTTATCATGAAATTTACTTTTCCCACATAATGAACGTTTAATACATTTTATATGATGCCAGTTTTTTACTTTAAATTTAAAATTTTAAAAATTTTTGGTTATTTTTTTGGGAATTTTTTTAAAAATTTAAAAAATTTTAAATTTTAATCCGGGGGGGTAATATTGGAAAATATTTAAACTTCTTATTTTTTTTGGAATTTATTTTTGGGAAGGAAAAAATTCAACATCTTTTCCTATCGTAAATACTTTTGTATTAAAACGCATTAAACAAGCACCATTAAAGGGGGGGTTTTTTTTTTATCAGTGGGGTTTCTTTTTTAAAAACCTTTTACGTTTTAAAAATATAGGCTATGTGTAAGTAAAAATTTATTTTTAAAAAATTTTTGGTTTTTAAAAATAAAAAAAAATATAATCCTTTTTTCCCCAAAAAACCCTTTTTTTTGATCACATATTCCCCAAAATTTCGCACGTAGTATGGAAAAAAGGATTATACAGTTTGAATGCTGAGTTTTGCTCCATTTCCCCCTTTCCCCTTAGTTCACAAAATGTAACTGAGAACCCTTTGACTTGGGTTCTTGAATTTTGGGGTTTTTTCCTGAAAAATCCAAAAAATGTCGGTGAAAAAAAAACTCAAAACGGACATTTACAATACGCATCAGAGACAACTAAAGTAAAATAAAATAAAAAAATTAATTTAGGTAAATTTTGTCCCCGTCACTGCACAACGATCACTACAAGTTTCTGATCGAAAAATTAACCCCCGGGCGGGGCAACCCGTTTTTTTTACAAAAAATTAGCTTGGGGGACGGGTTGATTCAGTTTTTTTAAATTTTAGTTTTAAATGGGGTTAAAGAACTTTTTAAATTTATTGAACTTAAAAAAGGAAAAAATTTTAAACCCTCCTCACGTTTCAGGGGAAAGTTCTGGCAAATGGGGAAAAAAATTTTGGGTGGAACCATCAAACCCTTCAAAATTTTAAATTTTATCTTTAATTTTCTTTTTTGGGGTACCCCCCTTTTTAAAAAAATTACAAAAAACGAACAGCTTTTTTACTGAAATATAAATACATTACGCTGAAAAAAAAATTTTTCCAAAAAAAAATTTCAAAAATTTTTTTAAAAAATTTTTCCCCAAAAAAAAAAAATTGGAAAAATTTTTTAAAATTTTTTTTTTTCCCCCCCTTTTTTAAAAAATTTTTTTTTTTAAAAAAAATTTTTCCCCCCAAAAAAAAATTTTTTTTTTTTTTTTTTTTTCCCCCAAATTTTTTTATTTTTTTATTAAAAAAAAAAAACCCTTTTTTTTTTTTTTTTTTTTTTTTAAAAAAAAAAAAAATTTTTTTTAAAAAAAGGGGGGTTTTTTAAAAATTTAAAGGGGGGTTGTTAAATTATTTTTTTAAAAAAAAACCCAAATTTCCAAGGTTTTTTTAAAAATTTTTGGGAAAGAAAAAAATTTTCCCCAAAATTTTTTTTTTTTTTTTTTAAAAAATTTTTTTTTTTAAAAAAAAAAAACCAAAAATTTTTAAAAAAAAAAAAAAAAAATTTTAAAAAAAAAAAAAAATTTAAATTTTAAAAATTTTTTTTAAAAAAAAAAAAAGTTTTTTTAATTTTAATTTTTTTTTTTTTTTTTAAAAAAAAAAAAAAAAAAAAAAAAAAAAATTTTTTTTTTTTTTTTGGTTTTTAAAATTTTTTTTTTAATTTGAAAAAAAATAAAAAAATTTTTTTTTAAAAAAATTAATTTTTTTTTTTAAAAAATTTTTTTTTAAAAAAAAACCCCAAAAAAACCAAAAATTTTTTTTAAAATTTTTTTAAAAAAATTTTTTTCCCAAAATTTTTTTTTGGAAAAAAAAAAAATTTAAAAAAAATTTTTAAATTTTTTTTAAAAAATTTTTAAAAAATTTTTTTTTTTTTAAAAATTTTTTTGGGGGTTTTTTTTAAATTTTTTTAAAAATTTTTTTTAAACCCTTTTTAAAAAAAAAAGGGAAAATTTAAAAAAAATTTTTAAGGAAAAAAAAAGAAAAAAAAAAAAAAAAATTTTGAAAAAAATTTTTTAAAAAAAAAAAAAAGGGAAAAAAAAAAAAAAAAAAAAGAAAAAGGAAAAAAAAAAAAAAAAGGGGGGGGAAAAAAAAAAAAAATTTTTTAAAAAAAATTTTTTTGGGGGAAAAAAAAAAAAATTTTTTTTTTTTAAAAAAAAAAGGGAAAAAAATTTAAAAAATTTTTTTTTTTTAAAATTTTTTTTTTTTTTTAAAGGGGTTTTTTTTTTAAAAAACCTTTTTTAATTTTTAAAGGGGGTTTTTTTTTGGGGGTTTTTTTTTAAAAATTTTTTTTTTAAAAATTTTAAAAAAAAAAAAAATTAATTTTTTTTTTAAAAATTTTTTATTTTTATTTTTTTAAATTAAAAAAATTAAAAAAAGGGAAAATTTTTTAAAAAAAATTTTTTTTTTTTAAAAAAAATTTTTTTTAAAATTTTTAAAAAAAATTTTTAAAAGTTTTTTTTAAAATTTTTTTTTTTTTAAAAAAATTTTTTTAAAAGGGGGGGGAAAATTTTATTTTTTTCCCAAAAATTTTTTGGGAAAATTATTTTTTTGGGTTTTTTTTTAAATTTTTTTTTTAAATTTTTTAAATTTAAAATTTTTTTAAAAAATTTTTTTTTAAAAAATTTTTTTAAAAAAAGGGTTTAAATTTTTAAAAAAAAAAAAAAAATTTTTTTTAAAAAAAAAAAAAATTTTTTTTTTTTTTTTTTTAAAAAGTTAAATTTTAAAATTTTTTCCAAAAAGGGAAAAAAAATTTTAAAATTTTTTTTTATTTTTTTTTAAAAAAAAATTTTTTTTTGGGGGAAAAAATTTTTAAATTTTTTTTTTTTAAATTTTTTTTAAAAAAATTTTTTTTTTAAAAATTTTTAAAAAATTTTGGGTTTTTAAAATTTTTTTTTTTTTCCCAATTTAAAAAAAAAATTTTTTTTAAAAATTTTTTAAAAAAAAAAAAATTTTTTTTTTTTTTAAAAAAAAAAAAAAAAAATTTTTTAAGGGAAAAAATTTTAAATAAAAAAAAATTTTAATAAAAATTTTTTTTTTTTTTTTTTGGGGAAAAAAATTTTTAATTTTTTTTAAAAATTTTAAATTTATTTAATTTTAAAAACCTTTTTAAAAATTTTGGGGGGTTTATTTTTTTTTTTTCCCTTTTTAGGAACCCCCCTTTTTTAAAATTTTTAAAAAAAAAAAAAAAAAAAAAAAAAAAATTTTTAAATTTTTTTGGTTTTAAAATTTTTTGGGCCTTCCCCCAAAAAAACCCCCCCTTTTTAAAAATTAAAAAAAAAAAAATTTTTTTTAAATTTTTAATTTTTTTTAAAAAACCCCCCCTTTTTAAAAATTTTTAAAAAAATTTTTTTTCCTTTTTGGGGAAAATTTTTTTTTCCCTTTGGGGAATGGGGGGGGGGGCCCCCCCCTTTTTAAAAAAATTTTGGGGGGGAATGCCTTTTTTTTTTTTTTAAAAAAATTTTTTTAAATTTTTTTTTTTGGGTTTTTTAACCTTTTAAAAAATTTTTTTTTAAAAATTTTTTTTTTTAAAAATTTTTTTAAAAAAATTTTTT
The DNA here is from genome assembly GCF_021130785.1 of Homalodisca vitripennis. Taxonomy (NCBI): domain Eukaryota; kingdom Metazoa; phylum Arthropoda; class Insecta; order Hemiptera; family Cicadellidae; genus Homalodisca; species Homalodisca vitripennis. The sequence goes on from NW_025778632.1 coordinate 42,013, forward strand.
GAAAAAAATTTTAAAAAATTTTCCGATAAAAATTTTTGGGGAGGTTTTTTAAAAAGAAATTTTTTAAAAAAAAAATTTTTTTCCGAAAAAAAAAAAATTTTTTTAAAAATTTTTTTAAAATTTTTTTAAATTTTTTTCCCTTTTTAATTTTTTTTTTTTAAATGTTTTTTTAAATTTTAAAAAAAAAATTTTTTTTTTTAAAAAAATTTTAAAAAAAGGGGGAAAAATTTTTTTTTTTTTTTTTAAAAAAAATTTTTTTTGGGCCCCCTTTTTTTTAAAAAAAAAAAAACCCAAAAAAAATTAAAAAACCCTTTTTTTTTTTTAAAAAATTTTTTTTTTTTCCAAAAAATTTTTTTTTTTTTTTTTTAAAAAAAAAAGGGGAAAAATTTTTTTTTTTAAAATTTTTCCCAAAAGGGGGGCCAATTCTTTTTTTTTTTTTAAAAAAGAAAAAGGAAAAGGAAAAAAAAAATTTTTTAAAAACTTATTTTTTGGGGGGGTTTCCCCGGGAAAGGGAAAATTTTTTTTTCAAAAAAAAAACCCCCGGGAAAAACCCCCCCGTTTTTGGGAAAAAAAAAAAAACCTTTGTTTTTAATAAAAAAAGGGGGGGGGAAAAAAAAAAATTTTGGGAAAAAATTTTTTTAAAAAAAGGTTTTTGGCCCTTTTTAATTTTTAAAAAAAATTTTTTTAAAAAACCCCGGGGGGAAAAAAAAGGGTTTGGCCCTTTAATTTTTAAAAGGGGGGGGGAAAAGGGTTAAATTTTTTTTAAATTTGGGTTTTTTTTTTTTAAAAAAAAAATTTTCGGAAAATTTTTAAAATTTGGTTAAATCTTTTTTAAAAAAAGGAGAAAAAATTTTTTTTTTAAAAAAATTTTTCTATAAAATTTTTTTAAAATTTTAAAATTTTAAAATTTAAATTTTTCCCCCCTTTGAAAAAAATTTTTTTTTTAAAAAAAAAAAATTTTTTTTAAAAATTTTAAAAAATTTTTTTAAAAAAAAATTTTAACCCAAAAAAATTTAAAAAAAAAAATTTTTTTTTTTAAAAAAAAAAACCCCTTTAAAATTTTTTTTTAAAAATTTAAATTTTTAAATTTTTTTTTTTTAAAAAAAAAATTTTTAAAAACCCAAAAAAAATTTTTTTAAAAATTTAAAAAATTTTTTTTTAAAAAAAAAAAATTTTTTTTTAAATTTTAAAAAAAAAAATTTTTTTTTTTAAAAAATTTTTTTTAAATTTTTTTTTTTTTTAAAAAAAAAAATTTTTAAAAAAAGGGGGTTTTTATTTAAAAAATTAAAAAATTTTTTAAAATAAAAAAAAAACCCCCCCAAAAAAATTTTTTTAAAAAAAATTTTTTTGGGGGAAAAATTGGAAAAAAAAAAAAAAAAAGGGGTTTTAAATTTTTTTTTAAAGGGTTTAAAATTTTTTTTTTAAATATTTTTTTTTTTTAAAAAAAAATTTTTTCCCCTTTTTTTTAAAAATTTTTTTTAAAAAAAATTTTTTTTCCAAAAAAAATTTTGGTTTTTTTTTTTTTAAAAAAACCCCCAAAAAATTTTTAAAAAAAAAATTAAATTTTTTTTTAAATTTTAAAAAAAAAACCCCCTTTTTCCCCCCCAAAAAAAAAAATTTTTTTAAAAAAAATTTTAAAAAAAAAGGGAAAAAAGGGTTCCCTTTTTTTAAAAAGGGGTGGTTTCAAACCAAAAATTTTTTTTTTTTTTTTTTTTTAAAAAAAAAATTTTTTTTAAAAAACCCCCTTTTTAAATAAAAAAAAAAAAAAAAAAAAAGGGGAAAATTTTTCCCCCTTTTTTTTTTTGGGTTTTTTTAAAAATTTTTTTAAAAAATTTCCCTTTGGGTTTTTTCCCCCTTTTTAAATTTTTAAAAAAAAAATTTTTTTTAAAAAAAAAAAAAAAAAAAAACAAAAAAAAAGGGGGTTTTTTTAAAAAAAAAATTTTTTTTTCCCCCCCAAAAAAAATTTTTTCCCTAAAAAAATTTTTTAAAAATTATTTTTTTTTTAAATTTTTAAAAAAAAAAAAAAAAATTTAAAACCCAAAAAAAAAAAAAAAAAAACCCCCCCTTTTAAAAAATTTTCCCCCCCCCCCCAAAAAAACCCCCTTTTTTTAAAATTTTTTTTAAAAAAATTTTTCCCTAATCAAAAAATTTTTTTTAAATTAAAAAAAAAAAACCCCCCCCCTTTTTTTTTTAAAAATTTTAAAAAAAAAAAACCCCCCCAAAAAACAAAAAAAAATTAAAAAAAAAAATTTAAAAAAAATTTTTTAAAATTTTAAAAAAAAAAAACCTTTTTAAAAATTAAAAAAAATTTTTAAAATTTCCCTTTTTAAAAAAAATTTTTTTTTTAAATTTTTTTAAAAAAAATTTTTTAAAAAAAAAAAAATCAAAAAAAAAAAAACCCCATTTTTAAAAAAAAAAATTTTTTTTAAAAAAAAAAAAAATTTTTTTTTTTTTTAAAAAAAATTTTTTTAAAAAAAAATTTTATTTTTTTTTTTTAAAATTTACAAAAAAAAAAAAAATTTTTTTTTTAAAAACCCCCTTTTAAATTTTTAAAAAAAAAAACCCCCCCAAAATAAAAAAAAAAACCCCCCCCCCAAAAAAAAAAAAGGGGGAAATTAAAAAACCCCCCCAAAAAAAAAATTTAAAATTAAAAAAAACCCTTTTTTTAAAAAAAACCCAAAAAACCCCACATTTTTAAAAAAAACCCCCCCAAAAAAAAAAACCCAAATTAAAAAAAAAATTTTAAATTTTTTTTTAAAAATTAAAAATTTTTAAAAAAAATTTTTTTTAAAAAAACCAAAAAAAATTTTTTTAAAAAACCCAAAAAAAACCTTTTTAAAAAAAAAAATTTTTTTAAAAAAACCAAAAACCCCTAAAAATTTTGGTTTTTTTTAAAAAAAAATTTTTTCCCCCTTTTTTTTAAAAAAAAAAAATTTTTTAAAAAAAAAACCCCCCCAAAAAAAAAAATTTTTTTAAAAAAAAATTAAAAAATTTTTTTTAAAAAAAAAAAAAAAAAATTTTCCCCCAAACCCAAAAAAAAAAAAAATTTAAAAAAAAAAAACCCAAAAAAAATTTAAAAAAAAAAAAAATTTTTAAAAAATTTAAAAAATTTTTTTTTTAAAAAAAAAAAAAATTTTTTAAAACCTTTTTAAAAATTTTTTTTTAAAAATTTTAATTAAAAAAAATTTTTTTTTTTTTTTTTTAAAAAAATTTTTTTTAAACCCCCCCCTTTTTTTTTAAAAATTTTTTTAAAAAAAACCCCAAAAAAAATTTAAAATTTTTAAAAATTTTTAAAATTTTTTAAAAACCCCCCAAAAAAATTTTAATTTTTTTTTAAAAAAAAATTTAAAAACCTTAAAAAAAATTAAAAAAAAAAAAAAACCCCCCAAAAAAAAAAAAAAAAAATTTTAAAACCCAAAATTTTAAAATTTATTTTTCCAAAAAAAACCCCCCCCCCCTTTATTTTTTTAAAAATTTTTTTTAAAAAAAAAATTTTTTTCCCCCCAAAAAAAAAAAAAACCTTTTTTTTTTAAAAAAAAAAAATTTTCCCAAAAAACCCCTTAACCCCAAAAAACCCCCCCTTTTTTAAAAATTTTTTCCCCCCCCAAAAAAAACCCCCCCCCCCCAAAAAAAAAAAATAAAAAAAATTTAAAACCCCAAAATTAAAAAAAAAAATTTTAAAATATAAATAAAAAAAAATTAAAAATTTAACAAAAAAAAAAAATTTTTCCCCCAAAAAAAAAAAAAAATTTTCCCAAAAAATTTAAAAACCCCCCCCCCCCCCCAAAAAAAAAAAAATTTAAATTTTCCCCCCAAAAAAATTTTTAAAACCACCAAAAAAAAATTTTTTTTTTAAAACCCCAAAAAAAAAAAATTTTTTTTTTAAAAAAAAAATTTTTTTTTTAAAAAATTTTTTTTAAAAATAAAAAAAATTTTTTTTTTAAAAAAAAAACCCCCCCCTTTTCCCCCAAAAATTTCCCCCCACCCCCCCCCCCCAAAAAAAAAAAAAAAAAAAAATTTTTTTTAAAAACCCCTTTTTTTTTTTAAAAAAAAAATTTTTCCAAAATTTAAAAAACCCCGGGGGAAAAAAAAACCCCCCCCCAAAAAAAACCCCCCCCCCTTTTTTTTTCCCCCCCAAAATTAAATTCCCCCAAACCACCCCCCCCCCCCCCCTTTTCCCCCAAAAAAAAAAAAAAACCCCCCCCCCCCCAAAAAAAATTTTCCCCCCCCCCCCCCTTTTTTTTCCCCCTTTTTAAATTTTAAAACCCCCAAATTTTTCCCCCCCAAAAAAACCCCCCCCCCAAAAATTTTAAACAAAAAAACCCCAAAAAAACCCCCTTTAACCCCCAAAATTTTAAAAAAAAAACCCCAAAAAAAAAAATTTTTAAAAACCCCCCCCCCCCCCCCCAAAAAAAAAACCCAAAATTTCCCAAAAAAACCCCAAAAAAACCCCCCAAAAAAAAATTTTTTTTTTCCCCCCCCCCCCCAAAATTAAAAAAAAAAACTTTTTTTTTCCCCCCAAAAAAATTTTGAAATTTTTAAAAAAAAAAAATTTTTTTAAAAATTTAAATTTTCCCCCCCCCAAAAAAAAAAAAAAAAAAAAAACCCCCCCCTTTTTAAAAATTTTCCCCCCCCAAAAATTTAAAAAAAATTTAAAAAATTTTTTTAAAAAACCCCCCCCCCCTTTTTTTTAAAAAATTTTTCCCCCCCCCCCCCTTTTTTAAAAAAAAAGGGGCCCAAAAATTTTTAAAAAAAAACCCCCCCCCCTTTTAAAAAAAAACCTAAAAAAAATTTCCCCCCCAAAAACCCCTTTCCCCCCCCCTTTAATTTATTTTTTTAAAATTTTTTTAAATTAATTGCTCTTTTTAAAAATAAATTTTTTTAAAATTTTTTTTTTCCCAAAAAAAAGGGGTTTTTTAAAAAAAAAAAAATTTTTTTTTTTTTTTTAAAAATTTTTTAAAAAAAAGTCCCCATTTCTAATTTTTACTTTTTAAAATTGTAAATTTTAAATATAAATTAAACTTTTAAAACATTAAATACTTTAAAACCCTTACGATATTCAATTCATTTAATTTGGGAAAAGCTTTACAAACCCGTAAAAGGTTGTCACAAAGTTAAAATGTTTTTTTCTAATTTATGTTTTGTTTCTAAAAAACCTTCAGGCGGGTTTTACAACTCGGGAATTTTGTATCTTTTTTATCTTAACTGGTTTTTTAAAATAAAAAATACACTTTTTAAAAACCCTGCTTTTTATCTAAATAAAAGGGAAAGGGGTAGAAAGATTTCAATGGTTTTTAAAAGCTTTTTTAAAGCCCTTTTAAAAGTTTCCCTTTCCCAATGGGCCCCCTTTTTAGGTTCCCGGGTTTTTTATTGTCTGGTTTCTGGGTTTTTCCCAATGCAAAAAAAACTCCTACGGGGCGCTGGATTCTTTCTAGTGAATCAGGGTTTAATCATGTTGAATACCTCAAACAAAAGACGTGAAAGTATAAATTTTTTTCTTTTAAGAAAAAACCCCAAAAAAAAGGGGGTATTCTTGCTGTTTAAGGGAAAAGGGTTTTTATTAGCACCCAAATTTTTAAAGTTTTCCAAATTTTACCACACCCCCATTTTCAGGGTCCGATACGTTTGACAGTCTACTACAAAAGGGTTTTAAATTTCATTTTTTTGAAAGGAAACCCTTTAAAGTTTGTTATGGCCCTGGCGATTCCCGCAAAGCCTTTTTTATATATTGGCTTATTACAAACCCGAGAACTTTTTTATAGAAATCCCGGGGTTTTTATTCCTTCCCTTTTTTAGGGGGCATACAAAAAAAAAAAATTTATATTTGAAAAATAGAATATTCGCTAAGGGTCTTTGGCGTTTTAAAGGTAAAAAATCAGGGGTCCATCTGGTTTTTTGTGGGGGTTCTCAAAAAAATGGGCCGCCGCTATTCCCTTTAACTTGACCTTGTGGGTTTTTTCCGCTAAAAAAATCGGCAGATGTTTCACTTCTACTAACCCACAATTCTCTTTCCTTTTTTTTGATCACAAAAGCACCCCTTCCAGTTTAAAAAACAAGTTCGAAATACCTTTCGTGAGTAAGTGATGTCCCTTTTAGGATATCTTTCCCCTGTTAAAAATGCCCGCTTCTGCAGTGAAGTTTTACTTACACTTCAAAAAATATCAAAAATATTTAAAAAACCTCCACACCATTTTTAACCCCCATTATAAAAATAATTTTAAACGAGACAATTTACTGTTATTTTACAGTGATAAGTTTAAGAAAAAAGATTACTAAACGAAGAATAACAAACATCAAAAAATAAGGGTTTTAAATGGTTTTCTTACTGAAAGGGGTAGTTTTACCAGGATAAGTTTTATAACACTGCAAAAAAACGGATTATTGTTATTATTTATAAGAAAACAATGCAAGCTTATCAGGGTGAACCCCAAAATTGTTTTTGTCAAATAAACCCGAGAAGCAAAAAAAAGAACACAAAGATAAGGGAAAAAACCTCATGGACAGACACTGAAAAATTTAGCTACTGTACTTCGTATTTTAAAAGGGTGGGCAAGAGTTTTAGGCCCTGCAAGAGTTTTACGAGTTTTAAAAGGGGAAATTTTTTTTTAAAAGGTTTTTGGGTTTTTTGGAAAAAATAGTTTAAAAGTAAAAAAAAAAAAATTTTAATTTTAAATTTTTTTTTTTTTCGACCGAACCAAAATTTTGTTAAAAATTAAAAGCAAATTTTTTGAATACAAGGCTTTTTGGGTTTTTTTTAAAAAAAATTTAAAATTTGATTTTTTTTTTGGGGGGAAAATCGGGGAAACCTTTTTTTTTTTTTTTTTTATTTCAAATGGTTTTTTAAATTTTTTAAAAACATGGCTAAAAAAAATTTAAAAACCCAAAAGGGAATGAAAAAAATAAAATTTTTAAAGGATCTAAAATAAGAAAGGTTTTAAAAATTTTAAATTTCCCCAAACGGTTTTTTTTTAATTTTGAGAGTACCTTTTAAAACAAAAACGGTAATAAAAAAAACGCTACCCCCCGATTATTTGTTTAATTATTTTATTCAGAGTTTTAAAAGGAGTTTTTTTGTGAAAAGCTTTTGAGGGTATACAAACGAAACATGAAAAAATTTACTGTTTGTTTTTTTTTTTTTTCAAACCCGGGGGTTTTATCAGTTTTGGGAAAAAATTTTTAAATTTTAAATTGGGGAACCAAATGTTCCCAATTTTTATTTTAAAAAAAAAGCAAAAAACCAAAATTTAAAATTGCCTCAAAAAAACCCTTTTTACCAACTACTTTTAGAAAAAAAATATATATTTGAAGTTTAAAAAATTTGGTTTTAAAGGGGGTTTAAAAAAAAGAACCTACCCCCCTTTTCCCCGAACGAGTTTTATTTTTAAAATTATAAAAAAAAAAACTATAAAAAATTTTAAAAAAAATGAAAATAATGATATGAAGGCATTGTTGGGTTTTGTTTTTTTGTTCACAAACCAAAAATTTTCCCCAATTTTTTAAAATTTTTCTTGTGCAAAAATTTTTCTATTAGTCCCCCCTGTCATTTGGGGAGGTGGAGTGCAGTTCTCTTTTTTATAGCAAAGCAAAGAATTTCCCGGGGGTTTTATTTTTTTTGTGCAAAAAAATGTTCCTTAAAGGGTAAAAAAGGTTCGATACGGGGGGCCCCTCATGGTTTTTCATTTTTTTTAAAAAACGACCTTTTTTTTTTTCAGTCCAATCTGAAAGTGAGAGTCATTTTTTAACTTTTTTATTTCGATGATAATATTTTTTAAAAATTCATTACAAAACCCCCTTTTATTTTAAGTAAAATTTTTTTTTAAACCTTTTTCTGATTGAAATTTTAAAAAATAATAAAAAAACCCAAAAACACCCAAATTTTGCTAAAAAAGTTTTAGTAACAAATCAAACGTTTGTTTTAGAAATCAATAAAAATTTTTTTAAAAAAAAATTTTTAAAAACTTTTGTAAAAAATAGATTTTTAAAAATTTTTAAAAACAACTACATTTCCCCCTTTTTTTGGGTAAAAAAAATAATAATACGCTACTCCACCGTGCTTTTTTGATTTTTTTTTTTAAAATATAGTAGGCTGAAATTTTTTTTTTTAAAACCTTTTTAAATCAACGTTTTTTTTTAAAAAAGAAGGCTCTCGGGGTTGCCTGGAATCTGGGCAGGAGTTTTAAAAAATTTTTTGGGAGAGTTTTCATTCAATGGCATCTTAACATTTACTTCCCTGCTAAAACGTTTTTTCCCTTTTTTTTCTTAAATTTTAAATTTTTTAAAAAATAGAAATATGAAAAAGGGTTCTCTACTGAATTGTTTAAATTTTTTTAAAATAAAAGGGTTTTATTTAAAAAAAATTTTTTTTGGACCCTTAAAAAAAATACCTGAGGGAAAAAAAGCAATCTCCAGTTTATCAAGACACATCGAGCCCCTTTTTTGGGGGATGAGGGGCCCCTTTTTTGTCCCCCAAAAAGTTTTTAAAAATTATCATATAAAAAATTTTTTTAAAATTTTTCCTTTTTTTTTGTTTTTTTTTTATAAAACTATTTTTTAAAAAATAAATGAATTTAAAATTTTTAAATTTTTAACTTTTACTTTACCAGAAGAATATAATACCATTTAATACATTAAACAGGCCACCTAATTTTTTGAATATGTGTAGGAGTAAATTGGATGGCAAATTTTGGCTTTTTATGTTTGTGTCACTTTTTTCAACTGAATTAATATATTCATACTAGCACGACATACTGTTTAAATTTTAATAATTGCAATACACATATGATTTTATTTCGTAATGATTATAAAAAAAATCCCAAAGAGGTATCATTGATGGACTGGTTGTTTTGAAAAAGCTAAATTGAATTTTTTTTAGAAATGTTAATTTATTTACGAATGTCAATAATACAAAAAACATGTGACTTTTTCGGGTTTTTATTAAATCCAGTTCTTATCTCCCTTAATCATTATTCCGCCACATACATCACATCAAAATAACGTTCTCACAATCGATTTGATTGTTTTAAACAGCCACGGTTTTGCAACTCGTGTTTTTTTTCCTTTAATCTTGAATAAAGAGAGATAATTCAATACAAATTTGGTAAATCAAGGAGTATAACAGCAGTGAGGAGGGCAGATCAGCCATTGCACAATCACGCCTTTGCCACTTCGTTTCATTTTCTTTTTGTATGATGTGTTCGTTTCGACGTAATAAAAAATGAAATGGAATGAGAAAGCTTTTCAATTAACTTTCAAAACTCTTGATTATATATGTATTTTCAAATCAAATCGTTTATTTCTATATTTGTAATTTTTTCTTTAGATGAATAAGTATTTATAATCAAAAAACGAAAGAAATTAACTGGGCTTACACTTATTTGTTCAGTTTTACAGAACAACATTTTTAGGAAATTGTTAAATCCTTGGGCTTACATACCTAAATTATTATAACTCATTTTAGTAAAGTATTATGAAATAATAATAGGAGAATGTAAGGTTTGTAAGTAAGTTAGGTATTGTTTAATTTAAGATTGTGAAATATTATAAAATGTATTGATGAGCAAGGGCTGCTGTGAGAGGGATTTAATAATAAGGTTAGATTGGCAATACAACAACCCTCAAATGAACCACACATCAATTTTTTATTGTAATCGCAAACTCACTCTATATTTGATTAACATTGTAAATATAAAACCAATGGATTATCATTAACCGACATCATTGAGCACAAACTTTAATTAACCTTTAATTCATACTTTTGAACACACATTTTTAATATTAAATTATTCAATTGAAATTTATGTTTAATTTAATTAAACTAATAACATTTACTAGTATATTTCCTGTAGTGTTTCGCGATACAATATGTGTTGATGGACTAACGTGAGTGAAAAACTTTCTTTTTAAATATCTAAATATTTACATAAATTTTACATGACCCCCCCCCAACAAAACACAAAATGAGGGTGACTTTTTCCAAATTGAGAACATTTAAATAAAAATATATGAAATAAGAAGAATATGATATTTCCATATTATGACTATTCATTTGATTTCTACACATTGTAATTTTTTTTTATACATTTAGGTACAGGTACCTTGGAATTGTAAATGGGGGCGTACTAAAAATGATTTAATGAACTCTGATAATATAATACTTATCGTTCCTAAAATTAGAAATAACAAAATTTTTCTGAACTTGACAGTTTATTTGCACTTTTAACAACTTTTACGCTTAAAGATTTTCCCCGCACACGAACACAAGCACATGCACTCATCGCCCGAACCGTCCGCTTTTCGAATACCCTGTCCTCGACTTCCTCCTCTCCCTTGTTGTGTGTGTTTTTTTTAATGTTTGTTGCCGCAGCCGCGCAGCTCTCCCATTGACCACGCCCTATACCAAATCCTCTCTATCATAATTGGTGAGTACCAATTTTTCACAACATCAGGCATGGCTGTCCCTTTATTACTTCGTTCGCATGAATTTTTATAAAATTAAGTATTTCTCCACTGCTTAAACAAGCATTTCCTGTTTTGTTTTATCATCGGTGTCTGGGCGGATGATGCGTATCCAACTTACATCCGGAGGATGTGTTTGAATCGAATATAGTAAATACAAACTTGCCCTTTCTTTCCAGCAACCAATCTGTAAAACATTGATTCTATGAATTATGTTATATACTAATAATGACGAATGTCTTTACAATAACGGAAATGATAGCTTATGTGTCATATCCTACTTCAATTCTTTCGCTAATATGTCCCTAACGTTTTAGAGCATATTATAAAATACTCGTTTTAAAATATGTAATATAAAGCATAAAAAACACAATTTCCACATAACTCACAAAACTACACTTCTCTCCTCAGCTGGCTAACGGCTGCCTTGCAATTTGTTACTTCTCACTCCCTCAGCTAGCTACGGGCTGCTTGCATTTGTTACTTCTCTCGTCCTCAGCTAGCTAACGGCTGCTTGCATTTGTGTCACTTCCTCGTCTCCTCAGCTAGCTACGCGGCTGACTTTGCAATTTGTCACTTCTCTCCTCTGCGTGGCTACGCCTGCTTTGCATTCTCTTCTCAGCTGGCTTAACGGCTGCTCGCATTCTCTCTTCGGTGGCTACCCTACCGCAATGTTGTCACTTCTCTCCTCAGCTGGCTAACGGCCTGCTTGCAATCCCTCTCTTCTCAGCTGGCTACGGGGGGCGCTGCTCGCATTCTCCTCTTCGGGGGGCAACGCCTACCGCATTTTGTCACTTCTAGGTCTCTCCTCAGCTGGCTACGCCTGCTTGCATTCTCTATCTCAGCTGCTACGGCTCGCTCGCATTCTATCGGGTGGCCTACGCCTACTCGCATTTGTCACCTTCCTCTCTCCTCATGCTGGCTACGCCTGCTTGCATTCTTCCTCCTCGGCTAGCTAACGGCTGCTTGTATTTGTCATTTCTCTCTTCAGCTGGCTATGGCTGCTCGCATTCTGTCACCTCGGCTGGCTACGGCTGCTTGCATTCTCTCCTCCCGGGTGGCTACTGGCTTACTCGCAATTTGTCACTTCCCTCTACCTCATCTTGGCTTATTGCTGCTTGCATTCTCGTTCCTCGGCTAGCTACGGCTACTCGCAATTGTCCACTCTCTCTCTACTTAACTGGCTAATGGCTTGCTCGTTGCAAGCCTGGCCGGTAAGTTCCTTGGCCCAGAAGAAAAAACAACTGGACGGAAAATCACCATGTGACCATTTTAAAGTTAATCTTTTCCACATCCAAATTTTTTTTTCCTTTTTATTAGTAATAAGAAAATGGTGTTTCGTTGGCCTATCAAATCAGTGAACGGTTTAATTACTGCATAACGATTTTGGAGAATATTTGTTGTGTTATTGTAGCTATTTTTACCATCGTTATTCATTATAAATATTAGGTTTATAACCTGATCCTTTTTGGAAGAGATAGAGAGTAGGTTTTTTTTTATTTTATTTGATGGAGCCTGATGAAAACCCAAAAATAAATTTTTCTAAAAGTATTTGCCATGAATTTTGCTTTCTCTGGACGAAATATATGTCTACGGCCAATGAAATGTAAGACTCTATTTTTTACGCATAAATTAACACAAAATTACGATTAGAGTTTAAAATCCAAAAACATCGGTGACAAAACAAATATTTAAAATAAATAATGTGTTGTAATAAATCAAACTTACGAAGAACATGTTTTTAGTCTTCTAATACCATTTAAGTAGTATCCTATTTATAATTTACCAGAAATTGATGAGATATCTGAAATATTTAGATTAGAATTCTTTTTGGTCTTGGTCTCTAACAGGTTAGCTGGACCCTAATGTACAAGCAGAGTGGAACATGTTTTGTCATTTAATACAATACAATTCCCTGAATTTTTCTGCTGAATGCTGAATTTACGGTTTTACTTTTAAAATTTTTTTTTGTAATTGGATAGAATTTATTGAAGTGCGGTTTGTTGCTTTGCTTGGACTAGTCCTTAAAATAAATCAACCCTAAAAACGTACATTGAATATTGTTCTAACTGACTCCTTCGTGTACCTTTTTGAATAGAGACAATGAGCAGGAAAATGAATATATAAACTTAAAGTAGGTGTTTTGTGTACAGTAATCACTGTGTTAAGTTTTGTAGCTTCATCCTGATTATGGTTGTATTAAAATTAAAACCATTCTTTGAACTTGCAATGCAGGCAAACATAGAGGCGAAGCAAAACACCATAAAGACAATAATTGAAAGCTGTTTGAGCGACGCCATTTTGTTTAGGAATCAAACCTCTTAAAGGGGCTAATTTGGCGGCAATTAATTTTCATTATAATATTCGTCGGTCCAGTCCCTTACAGGACCATCCCCTTGAGGTGGTGAAGAGCTAAAAACAGATTTCCATCCACAAAAGCTCAAATGTTATAAAACCCTGATAAATCACAAGAGCAAAGTTGTTTATGTTTCCACACGCGGTTTAAGAATAACATAATCAGCACCTGTGTTTATAAATCAACGCGCGCCGTTATCACGCTACACACTACGAAACGCAAAAAACAAAAATACAAAAACACACAGAAAATAAGAAACTCTCTATTAAAAATAAACTGATACCCAGTTTTTTTTTTTTCTCCCATTCATCGTATGCTTTAACAAAACCGACCGGTCCCCTTTAAAATGGGTGGTGCCGTCATTTAAAGCTAAAAATTGCTTACGTTAACTTCCTTGTCCCTGGAACCCCTAGAAAGACCATCCTCCTATTTGATGAATTAAGGCAAGTCCACTAGAAACTTTAATTAGTGAGATAAGGCCTATTGGAAAAGAATTTCTCCCAGATTTTCCACTCCAAGAATTAAATGGAACCCGGACCCCCCCACCTCGGACCGAAAACCATTCATAACTTGTAAATATTAAGACAAACATTTTAAACGTTTCAATATGAAAAAAAATTTTGACACCAGAAGTTCCCAGAAAACTGGTAAATTGCCTTAATTTTTTTAAATGAAATTAGTAATAAAAACATTTACTGTCAAAAAATTAACGTTTTTACGTTTTTCAAGGCGCTATAAATTTTAAATTGGATGGAGCTAACAAATACAAATAGAATCCATGAAACAAAACAACAATTTTTCTCCGAGATAAGTATAATTAGTGTGAGCTAAATACCTAAGTAACCCTAAGTTCAAATAGTCAAACACAATATCTAAATAATAGGAATCAATTTCAATTTTAATTAACGACAAAAACAAAAACAAAAAACCCCAGAACACTAGACAAGCCCAAACTGTCTGCTTTAAAAAACAGTCTTAATGCAATACCCAACTGTATACTACTAGTAGTGAATGTATCCAGCTGTAAACCAGGGTCCAATTAGAACTGGTAAATTAATGTTAATATTTTCATATTACTTTATTAATTAACTAGTAGCAGTTGCCCCCGCGGCTTCGTCGCAGACGCAATATCCGTTTTCCCTCCACGTTTTGTGAAAAACAGTACACCTAAAATATTTCCAACTTATTTCCTTATTCTTACCTACAATCTATTGCTAAAACATTGCTGAGCTCGACTCCAATTGATAAGTCGTATTTTCCGTTCGGTGGGAGCCTCTTCGGGGGCGCACGAGCCAAATTCGATGAAAGGTACTGGTACCCACTAATTCCCGTTGTCCTCTAAAGTCTTTTTCGTGGATATTTTGCTAGGTGTTGATGATAATTGTAGATTCCCAGAACACGTTTATGCAAATGTGAAATTGGATGAATCTCGGTAAAGCTGAATTAGGGTTATAGAAAGAAAGTCAAATTTCGGCTGCTGTTTAAAAAAATTAATTTTCCTGTCTAAGAATATTTCCAGTATTATTTAGGGAAGGAGTGGTTGCCTTCAAGAAAAATGCAGTATCGAACAACGAAAACCCAATTTCGATTCGAATCAATAAAGTTACTTTTTTTTTTCCGGCTCTTTTTCATTTACCTTCTATATCGAGATGTAATAAACCCAAGATTCCCAATTATCTTGATGTGCAAAGAAACAATTCACGACGATTTGTACAAATGAGGTTTGGTTTTCATAATAGGCGGTTTTAAAACAAAATTAGCGTTTTTCATAATGAAATTAGAATAGGTTTAATTGAAACTTTCATTGGTGTCATATCTGAAAACTTGAAGGGCCGGGCTACGAGTGGTAACGAACGGAGGTTATGTAAAACATTTATTATATCAGAACATTTAGAGTGTTTCATCATGGATGAAAAGGTGATTATGTGTTTAAAACTAACATGAATAGGGCCCACTTGATCACTAGCGCCCCCTCCTTAAGAACGCTTGTTGGCCAAGAAAAAAAAAGGGGGAAAAATAAACTAACTTGATTTGAAGGAAGTTAAATGGTATTTTGACACACACTGAACTCTGAAAGGTATAATGGAAGAAAGAATTTAATGTTTACAAAAATTAATCCAAGCCCTTGGAGGGAAAGAAAAAAAAGTAGGTAATGAAAAACAATTTTTTGTAGTTTTGTCATAAATACCTCCCTTCTTTCCCAGTGGTAAGTACCTCTGAAATGTTCTTGTGAAGAAACATAGCCCCTTCCTTCATCACATTAAAAAAACCTTATGAAAGATATTACCCAAAGAAGAAAAAGGTTATGAAACACACTCATGTGCATCACACCACACCTCAATGAAACTTCCCCATTATAACAATGTATGAAAAAACAAGTAATGTAACATACCGTCCTATCCATACAGCTAAAAAAGACAGGCGTGAGAGGAGTATCCAGACCTGATGGTTTAATGGAAGCTAGAGGAATCTGAACTTTGAAAATAGTTGGAAGAGTTTTTCAACCAAGGAGAAAATGATGCCTCGAAACGGTTAAAGTGGAAAACATCGACAGCACAAGCAAGTGTTCCTAAAATAGTGATATTTGTGGGGACCGAAGTGAAGGAGGAAAAAGAGGGCCATTTACTGGAAAATTAATGCAAAACATTTGTGCAAGTAAAATCTGCTTTAAAAACCTAAGATCATTTTGTACATCAGCCTATGGCGCTACAGTCCCCACAAAACAGTACAAGTAATTTAAAAGAACCCCAAAGAAAAAACGTCCCTTCTAATCCCCCCAGAAATGGGAAATGATCCCAAAACTCTTTTAACCACCCAGTCCAGAAAAGAAAATAGAACGAAGTAATTTTCTTCTAAAACTAAAAGTTTTCTAGAAAAGCGCGTCCAGAAGAAATCCCAAGTGAATATGGAAAAAGGTCCGTAAGAAAAAAAAAAAAAAGCCTGCCTAAATTGCTCGCCCAAAAAAAGGCGAAAGCTATATCAAGTCCTTAAACAAAGGAGAGGGGAAGCATAGAGACTGAAAAATCTATTGGTTAAAATTGGAAAAATTTTATTGTGTCCCCTGAAAAAGAATGTCGTTTAAAGAAAAATTGCATAGCCATGCGAATTTAAAAACCACCATTTAGAAAATAATTTGCTGACAAGTCCCCATCTTCCCTTCATATTTTAACAAACTTAATGGTCAAAATGCAAAAATGCATTATTGTTGTTAGCAAGCTTTGAGCGCTAAAAATGACCTTCCTTTACTGGGGCAGAGGAGGTAAAAGAAAAGGTGATGTCCTAAGATAAACACACCCCAAGCAAAAGCTTCATTTAAATATGTTAATTACATCTTGAAGGACTGCTAGAAGGTGTAAGCAAAACTGTTAGTTGATTGCAAAAAATGCAATTTGCTATCGCTGTTTTGTGTGAGAATTTGAGTGAGATAAAAGAGAAATTCTGATCTTGTTTCAAAAGTCCATTAAAGAACGGAAAACTGTGGGGTCCCCAATTCCATATAGAAGAGGCTAGCATATCACAATAACAGACCCTAGACAAGAACACCCTGATACAAAGTTAGGGAATAACATTAAGCCAAAGCAATATTGAAAAGTTACCCTTTCTGTAGAATCGCAACTTAAAATTCATCGGTACATCAAACATCTTATAAGAAAATATCGTCCTCTTCAACTCTGTCTCCACTACTTTCAGTTTCAAAGATGCATTAAACTTACTGTTAATCTTGAAATCAAGTTGCTCTGAAAGATGACTTCTGGATGATATGCTTTCCGCGTTTTAAGGGAATGTACTTAACCGTAGAAAGTGGTTTATGAAAAAAAAAAAAAAAAAAAAGAAAAGAATAAAAAAGAAAAAAAAACAAGAATACGAATCGTCTCTTTTTTTATTGGTGCACCCCTAAAGAAGTGATACGTGTAAGTAGTACCTGTGAATCTGCTAATTCAGCAAGATGTGAAAGAGCATGTTAATTTAACTATCAGCATGCTGCATTAGCGAATGCATTGAAGAGAGTGCTGATAGAGTAAAAAAGGCTAAAAAAACTTGGAGAATAATAGCAAATATTTTCTCACCATTGAGACTTGCCAACAGACCATGCCGACTTCCCCCGACTCAAAGTACATATATATGAAGGCGTTTTACTTTGCGGGGGGGACAAAATGTGGGCTGTAACAAACTTTGGCCGCCCTAACATATAGTAAACTCAAAGAGGTTGACAAAGCCCACTTATACAAGTACAATGGAAACAAGAAATTACCAAATGCCATCAAGAGAGGCAGCAGTGGAAGATAGCTAAAAGCTGTCCTACTAACAGCTCTGGAAAAAGTCCGAGAAGAGTCTCTAAGAATACAAAGACCATCTCTAGTTAATAATGGTTCAGAACCCTCCTTGGTTCAGGTCAAAAAACAAGAGATTTCCTCTTAATTTTGTCTTTATAACCAATATCTAGCTACACAAGCGTCAATTTAAAAACAATTATGACCACAAAATTCCCAGAATGGTTAGTTGATCATACATTACCTAGATTCCCTGAACAGAGAATTTTTTCGGCCGTATTGAGAAAATTTTTTAAGAAAAAGCGTCAGAAACATATACTCCTTTCTGAAGGAAGTAACAGGGAAATTTAATTGTTAAAATCCCAGATAGGAAAAAAAGAAATAAAGTCCATTGAAACAGTGAACATAACATTTTTTTTAGAAGATACTAATCACCTTGAAATGACCAAATATGAAGACCTATACAAACAGAAAAAAAAAGATATGGGGGAACAACCTAAGTAAACATTTCGAGACGACCAATAATAAAGGTGGGCTCCTCCGTAGTTGATGAGTACTGGCTATTACCAGTCTCTCAAGAAACTATGTATAATTGATGAAATTTTACTCCCATTCAGAAAAGTAAAAGACCATTTTTCAAAAATTCCCTTGAAAAGTGTGGCCTAAACTGGAAAGAAAGAAGTCCCTCTATTCATAGGCCTTATAAAGAAAAAAACAGTGCTCGATCAAAAGGAGAAGCCAAAACTTGAAAAACACTGATGGAAAGCATTCATCACAATTTTATCCCTGAGCAAATCACCGGGTGGTGGTAACATTCAAAATTCTTTTTGTTCTTAAGAAGTTTTTATTTTGCAATTCATATTATGAAAAACTTGCAATAAAAACTCTTAAGAACAAAAGTTTTGTACAGAAATTTGTAATTTTTAATACATTTTTTTTTTATTTATTAAAAAGACCCACCACCCGAAAAAATCCAACCCAAAAACCGACAGGGTTTTTCAGTAGTTTTCCATAAATTTTTAATACCTCCTAACATCATTTTGAAAATACTCTAAGAATAATTCCATTTGTTAGATGGAAGAACGAGGTATATGTACAAAAGAAAATTATTTTTTTAATAACTAAATATAGTCAGATTAACACAGTTTTAAATTTGAGAAAATGTAACCCAAATATACCCATAGTAGTATACTTACATCAAAGTAAATGGTAATAAGATTTCATACGAAAAAAAGTAGCAAGGTAAAATCATTTGAGAAGCCTCATATCTTCTAAACTTGATTTTTGTTACATAGCTCCTTCATCAACTTAGCCCTTCAATTTAAAATTAGGCAAATGACGTCTTCTATGCTACCTGCATTACACTACTGAATCAAAGCACTTTACAATAAAAATTTTCTTAATTTTAAATGTATACAAATGTTTTTGCCTCTTTGATGAACTTCAGCTGAAAGTAATTAACAGCTGTTAAGTATCAGTTCGCTTTGTATTACGCGTCGTAAGCGCAGTCTGTCGGATCCAATATAAAACACTCCAAAATCAACAACAATATTATATAATTAAAAAGTTTAATTAAATAAACTATTTAAATTGGACCAAATTGTGAATCTAAACCATTCTCGAATTCCACTGAAAACACACACAAAATTTCATCTAAATCGGTCCAATAGTTTCTGAGTCTATAAAGGACAAACACACAAACATTCATTTTTATATATATATAAATATATAATATATATATATATATATATATGTATAGATTTGATAGAACAGATCATTGGTAATGTTTGTTGGTTGCTTAGACACAGTAGGAAACTATTCGTAGACGCTTGGTTACTTTGCTGCGATTACGGTTATTGAATTTTATCAGCGAGAATTAATTTCAAAATTCCATTTACCATTTACTGTGTTTATCATTTATTAAATTTGTTTTGTTTTTACGTGTCTTTTAATAATGCCTCACGTATTTTCTCACGCCGAGTACGCATAAATGGTTTATGTGTGTAGCTATTGTAATGGCAATGCCACATCCTCAGTTTCAGAATATCAATATCGATTTCTTCAGTGTGGAGTACCAAATCATAAGGTATTTACCAGGAATTTTTACGAGTATTATTAATCTTGATGAGACTGGTTTGTTTTCCTAGCACAAGAATTTCATATGATAAAAGTATTAAATATGATGATAATATCAAACGAAAGTATTCTTCAAGCAGTGGAACGTAGTCTCAATAAAAGTCGCGGTGAAATATATGCAACCTCTTATCCCAAAAAATTTACACTTACAACTGAATTGTATTCATTTCATATACAAAAACATGTAAAATCTTCAGCCAGGACACAATGCTGCGCGTCTGCAATTCTGTATATGGATTAAATAAAACTCATCGTGGTATTGTTTCAAGAATACGATTTACTAGCAAAGCCTACACATATTCGGGGTGGTGTCAACAATACCAGGAATTTTAATCAGTGGTCAGATGAGAATCCTCATGCTACACCGGACAATAACTTTCAACACAGATTTCTGTCTATGTGTGCTGTGGTATTGTAGATGATAAATTAATTGGCCATTTCATATTAGAGAACCGATTTGTAGCAGAAACATGGCGTTTTTAGGTAATGAATTGTTTTTCTTCTCTGGAAAATACACCTCTTTTTTAAAGCGAATGAATATGTATTTTTACAAAATCAGTTGTCTTTTGATAGGCTTTTTACCATAGTATAAAATAATTTTCCAAAACAATTTCCATTAAATCCAAAAAGCTGGTAACGCCAAACATGTCACACTTGAGGGGTATCATTTGTTTGTTTGCACCTGGATTTTTGCAAGCGTGCTTTTAAACCGCTTGGTCATTCATTGACGGATTTTTTTTGGAATTGCTATAAAAAGTTCAAAATATTTGGGATCTTTTAATATTTTGATAACCTATGTAAAATAGCTGATGCTTATTAAAAGACAATATGTTTGTTACTCCCGGGTTGTGCAAGCGAACCTTTAATGTAGTCGTATTTGCTTATCATTTGACGGACTTTGGTAAGAAACAAACACGGTTTCAATTTTTAATAAAACTTTTCAAATACTTATTGGTCGAGGAAGTTTTTTTGTAACTATACTAGTTTTTTTTGTAAAAGCCGCAATTTTGTGAATTTAAAAAGAAAATAATGCAAGTATTATTTTTGGATTTTTCTCTGGTCTATCAAAACCTTATGTACTAAATTTAGTTTTCTTAGCTTAACCAGTTTTAGATATATTAATTTGTATATACAAAAATACTAAATGGCAGCCAACGGCTAAACAAGATATTTTTCAACCTATGCTTGTATAACATTTTTTGTTTAAAATGATGAATACTATAACCCAGAGTTTGTGACACCCTTTTGTGAACACCCTTTTTATTTGTGTGTGTGTGGTGGTGGTGTGTGTGTGTGTGTGTGTGGTGTGTGTGTGTGTGTGTGTGTGTGTGTGTGTGTGTGTGTGTGTGTGTGTCCAAGCACAGAATTGCTTATACAATATAATACGATGCTGAGAACAATGATAACTCGTCCGTAATTTTTTAAATATCACCAGACTTTAACTTTGTACAAAGTCAGATACTTGCTCATTAGCTTGTTGACTAGTTGATTACGAGTCATTCTTAACCAACAAAAACGGTTTCAAAGATGGTGGACATTCACATTTGAAGCCAAAATGTTTTTACTCAAATAAGTTCTCATGACAGAGGAAAACTGATATACACTTTCGAGATATACTGCGCAATTAAAATAACTTTTACTTCAAATTACGTTTTTCGAATATCTCCTAAGGATTTCCATGATGGGTAGTTCATTTCAAGTTCGGAAAATTATCTATGGTTATTCATGCCTCATATGTCATATGTTCCTTATGGATAATAGCACAAAACTAAAATATGTTTTTGAATTATCATTGCCATTTACGATCAAGTTTTTTTTTTGTAAGGATATGTGGACGTAAAAAGTTTTAACTAGTATACAAAACATTGCAAGAAATAATTATGAACGCGATAAGACGCGGCAGACCTTTGGTATGCTAAACTGTACAAACATTTAATTGTGTACAAGTTGTACTTTAGACCGTGCAATTGCTTAGAAAAACATATAAATTAAAAATTCATTGTAACTTAATAAATCTGGGGAGTAAAATACGTTAGAAATTAATTATACAGTTTTAGGATGAACAAGTACCTGAATAGTGCATATTAAAAGCTAAAACACTTGAAACAAGTTTTGGGGGGGAGTAAATTTAGTTACCTATTAAAAATGTCCTTTCGATATTGGTAAATTAATCAGACCTTAATTTGATAATTTTGGTAATTCAGTTTCCGTACTCCTTAAGCAAAAACAAATGTTTTAAATGTAGATATAAAATCACGTGACGGCTGCTAGTGAAAATGTTTTAACTTTGTATACTCGGAATATCTTTTTTTATAGCCTAAGTCGAGCTATTATGTGTATGTTAAATAAACACGAAAAACGGTGTTCTTTTTGTAACTATAGGGGTTTTTATTCAATTCTCTTCACGTTTTCCTGCATCACTAGAATTTAAATTACTTCTTTTCAGCGCTGCGGTGGTGTTTAAGTCCGAGGTTTACGTTAAAAACAGTCCACAGTAATTGGAAAATGTTCGTTAACATTGTATGAGGTTATTTAAATGTTTAATCCAATTTATGTACAAGCATGGTTTCATGATGAGTATGTTCAAAGCAGCGGCTTCTGCCATTGACATTGGTTTCTGTACTGAAATTCAATAAATGAGGTTAATCTTTATTACATTACACAAAACCTATTTTGTTACAAGTTTGTTATAAATGGTTTGAAAAGGGATAATAGAACTTTCGGACTAATCTTCCGTTGGTATACGTTTGTAACACGGTGGGTTGCATTAATATAAATTTAGTGTTTATTATTACATGCACTGTATACTCTGGTGGAGATAACCCATCGCCAAAATAATTATTAGATTGATTATTAAATTTATAAATCATAAATATTTCCAATGGATGATGGTGTTCGTTATTAAATTAAAATTATAGTCTATTCATTTTATCAATTTTTATTTATTTACTACGTTGTAGTCTTCCATTAAAATACTTGTGAATTTTGTTTTTTCTTACATCTTCATCTCAACTTTTGAAATTATAAATTTCGTTCACTATAATTTTTTGTAGGATCACACAGTTCAGAATAATTTTGTTCTAATTAAAATCCATCTTCTTTTTCCTTGAACGTTAACTTGAAATTAGTACATCCCAAACCATCATTACTTCTTATTATGGTGATGGCAACTAAAACATTCTATAATATTTCAATTTTATACGTGAACCTACAATTGTTGTTATTTTGTTTTGTTTAGTTTGTTTTGGTTCGATCGTTTAGTTAGTTGATCGCGGGGATGACAAGGCAGATTCAGGCTGCCACGGCGTTATGTATTATAGTTAATTTAGAACTCAGACATTACATGGTGCCTTAACATTATGATATAATAATTAAGTTAAAATCCTGATACTATTTTACCTATGAACTTAAATATTTATCTACCTGATGTAAGCCTATTTACGTTTTAAAAATGCTTATTAAGACTCCAAATCATTATTACATCATAATTGACTTTTTACTAAGTAATATTAAGGACTGTCGGTTCTTAAATGATTGCATAGCGAAACGCGGGGTAAACAGCTAGTAGAGAAAATAAAATACTTAAATAGAAGACGATTAAACCACGGGAAACATACTTACAGAGAGTAATTAAGATGTAGGGGAAAGTTGTTTTTTTATAATAGTTGATGATAACTTCTCTTCTGTTTAAAATGGATTGATTGACTCCAACTCTCCGAAAAATTGTTAAGTGGTTTAGTTCCTAGATTACCATGTACAAAGCATGTGTTCTTGCAAACTCTTAGAAAAAACCCCACAGTTATCGATTGTGGGACGTTTATCCACTGAATTAAAGCCTTTCTCTGATGACTACGATTCGATTTCAATTCCCGATATAGTTGTTCCTTACATTCTACAGTGGATTGTGGTATAAAATTTTCTATGTCCATACAAACTTGACTTTCCACAAGATTTTAAACATTACTTCTCGTAAAATACCAAAATAGATAACCTCTCCACTCAGAATGGCGTTCCCGCATGTCATTTTAAATCCTTCTGGTTGCTCCAAACAAGGTTAGATATATGGAAGAGTGCCATAAAAGGAGCCAACCAGACATCAAAAGTTTATTTTTATCCCCTCTCCATGACTTTAACCCAAAAAGCAGAAGCCACGCTTGAACTGTCGACCTCTTACTCCTATGTTTTCTACTCTCGAGTAGTCCCAAATGATCTTCAGGCCATTCACTTCTTGACTTTTGTGCTCTTTAGTTCCACC
>NW_025778633.1:0-69110 GCF_021130785.1 Homalodisca vitripennis
CCATATATCTTCAATGACTGTTACAAGTACGTCGGTAGCCATGTCCTGTATTAGTCGCTGTTTTAGGTCTGTCACTGCGACGAAGATCTTGAAATGATAAGCAAGGAAAACCCAGGTCATTTTGTTTAACATTATAAAGTGACAGCATCAATGAATGGAAACTTTTACAATAGTAAACATCCAAGTTCCTCCTAAATAAATTAGTTCAAACATTAAACATGTTAAAGTGGATAATATCAATACTTAAGTTCTACCATTGTTCTTTGTTGGTGAAATAGTTAACTTACGACTTAATTTTTGAATTAAATTTTTTTGTTACGAGTATTTCTTATAAATAATAATCAGTGAAACCATTGGTTAGTAGAGTGAAAACGACGCCTACCGCATCAGAATACGACGATCCAGTCAGAAATGGCAGCGCATAATGTACTTCACAATGTGTACCTAAAACAACCCGCCATTTCTGATTGGATAAACCTTTTGAGATGCGGTTTTGTGGCATTCAACTCTACTAAGTGAGCTCTTTCAAATGAGGTTCACTCGACCCATGCTTTAATTTAAGATTTCCATGTTTTCCCTCTGTGGGTCGTCCCCCCATGGTTGGCATGTCATGGTAATAGCAAGGGAAAATAGTTTACATAGCCACATAACACTGCAAATGTTATCTGCTTTGGTTTGTAAAATATTAAGCCGTAACCAGACTTTTCAAACACCTTGTATATGTATGCTATATTAATACAACTTTTATCAACACGTTCATTATATGTGCACCTGGTTTTATATACCTGATTACATAATGTGTTTTTATTAAAATTTGCCATTGCTTAGGCTACAATAAAATTATGTTATTTGTTTAGTGAAACGGTTAATGGTTTATATGATATAATGTACCATTTTATATTATACCTACTTTATTGTATATTATCAAGCAAAATTGAATTAGCCTTTGATGTATGTAGTTTCCGCAGATAGACGGGTATTTCAGTGGTACTTTATGATGAGTGGTGGCTTTATATAATTAATATAAAATTTCAATTAGTTTTAATGCCGTAATTTTCCAATCTCGCTACTGTTACCAGTAATTGGGTTATTTTTCCTAAATATTGTTCCGACTGTATTTCATAATGAAGGAAGTAAATCTGTTTATCCTTTAAGGATGACGACCGTACCACGCGTAAGGAATATGAAATAATTGGAGAATAACAAGAGGAATAGTATAATTATCGCAGTTAGCTACTGATACAAAACCAACCTTAGTACTGAAAAAGTATAATATATTTAAGGTAAATTATTCCTAGAAAACACGTTTTCTTGTTAAAATATTCCCACATATGTGTTAAATTATACAAAGTTGCAGATTCGAACAATTTAGTGTAAGTGTAATTACCACATATCATGATAGTGGAATTTTGAATTTTTATTATCGGGTTTACTACACAGCACATACTTTTTGATGGATTGATTGAAAATAAAGGTAGCTCTCAGACTGAGGCACGTCAGCCTTGCGACTCATTGTACGAACGTAACAAGATTCCCACATAGGGAGTCCTAAACTGGTTTCCTCCACGAGTTAAAGAATAGTGGCTCAATGTCTGGTTGGTTGACATTCTCCAGAGATAAAGCTTCTAACAAGCGTCTCCTTTTCTTAGATGCCAGCAATACACAGTCAAAGATTATATGCTCAGCAGTTTTAGTTTCCTGACTGTAAAAATGATAACAGAATTATTATAAAAGCGTCCCTTTCTCAAATGGCTTTTGAAATGCCCAGTAAGGAAATGAATTCCTTTTTCAGTTTACTTCTTCGTAAGCTACACATTGACCCAGCAAGGGCATCAGGGTTCAAGAAGTTCCTTATAGGGTTTCCGGCTAGGCGACCACTGCCACCTACTACTGTGTTCATTGAGAGCCCATTCTTTTACTGAGTTCACAGCCTGGCAACGGCTAATAGCCCCAGACTGGCTCAGGACCTAAAATTGTGGCATTAGTCCCTTTTTTAGTCAAGAGGTCAGCTTTCTCGTTACCTATGATGCCTCAATGCCCTTCCCCTAGTAAAACTGGACGTCGTTTAGGGAACGCTTTTAGGTGATCTGAGTGACATAAACATCCAGAAAAACTGCTTGCCTCTCATAGAATATCATGTTGTTTTAATGTTATAAGCCCTCCTCAATCCTAGTGAAGTGCAGGCAGAGATATCCGCCTGGAGTATATTGCAGTGACAGCCAAGACATTGCGAAACTACCGTCCCTGAACGTCAACCTGTATAATCATTTGAGAATGTTTTTAATACTTTAGGGTCTCTACCTTATCAACCGAATATTATATACCAACACAATGATTCGTTGTGTTCTCTTATTTGCTCTTGTACATGATCATGTATTTTAGTTCCAAATGTGTTGTACTGAGCGAAGCCCTTTTGGTATGTGGCAATACAATCATTAAACTTTGAGATGTTTGTATAGGTACAAATTTAAACAAACGGATCACTGATCGCATTAGCGTTTTTCTCAAATTTATTTATAAATTACGTTGTAAACCTGATAGTCACGAAAACATTGTATATTAAAATACGTCAATGCGTTTTTGCAACGTCTTCTTTTCATAAATATTGTGATTATTACAATAAAAAAGTTATATTCTTTGCTTTTTTTAATTTTAAAGAATGTCCTGAGGATCAGTAGCAAGTTAAATAGTAGGTTCAATAATCATAAGCATTCATAGCAGTTGGTGAATGGGTTATGGTTGAGGCTGGGTGCGGTAAGGTTGTCTACGTTATTTCAGAGCATAAAATATTCTGTTTACTAACAGCACAAGCGAGCTTTAAGCATTTACATTTTAATTGTTTTGTTTGCACAGTCTAGTGAAATTACATTTAAATTTACACAAATAATTAGGTAGAAACATTTTTTATGTTTATTTTCGTAAACAAAAGTTTCGTTTCGTATTACAGTAATCTAATTATTAGAATATTAGAGAAAATTTGCAATAATTACGTTAAAATTTCCTCAAATGACTAAAGAGAGATTATGCCGACCTACTGAATGATATGTTTCAATGAAGCTAAGGCAAATCCCATGCATGGACATGCACTGCCACAGAACACGTTCTATAATTTGTTGAATTGGAGTTTTATGCAAAATTTAAAGTCTAAAGTTGAAATCTTTTTCAAGTTATCTTGTCACATTATACATTTAATATTTTTCAGTAGGTTAGATTTTATGGCATAGTCTTTCCATTATAACATAAAATATGAGCTAAAATCGTATCAATATCAATAATTATATTGTAGTATACGTCAAAATAAACGCATTACAAGTATTTTTTAACCTTCGGAGAAATAAAGTTATTCCTTAGAGAAAGATCATCATTGACGACGCTGTGCCAAGCGGCGTCTTTAAGGAGAAGTTACGTTCAATCATCATTGCAACGTTTACTTATTTGTTTTAAGTTAGCTAAATCTTAATAGTAAGCAACCAACTTAAAATAAATACAGTCATTAAATAAATAAAAATTTTAAAACACATTCTCCAATGTGCCGGGAAAGATTCTGGAAAAGGCTTTTCCTAGTAATTGGTAGAAAAGTACTTTCAGAAGCAAAGAGAGCATGGCTGTGACGAATTATGGAAGTGGGGGTTTATTAACACCAGCTCCTAGTTTGTAACCAACTCCAATTAGAGTTAATATACTTCACTAGTAATTAGTATGGCGTTGACGCGGATATTTGAAGCTAGAAATGCTACGGAAAAGAGAAGAAAAACAGCTGAAAGACATTTAAAAATTGTTCGAATCTGCAACTTTGTATAATTTAACACATATGTGGGAATACTTTAACAAGAAAACATGTTTTCTAGGAATAATTTACCTTAAATATTTTCAATTTCTCTATTTAGAGTTTTAGTAGATGGCTCTTAAAAGGGCTTATACAGGTTGTCAATTAAGTCTGGAACCTCTTTTTTTAATTTTTGAACCAAAATAGAAAGAAATACCAAAGTTCACACGTGCTTACTGGTGATAGTAACGCATACATCTGCCCAATCACTGACCGGATAATCCCTTTGGGGGACGGTCCACAAGGAGTCAGACAAAATTCTTAAATAGCAGCATAGGTCAAGTTTGGACACAATAATTGAACAATGTAAATTATTAAGTATTACAAGTAAACACCAATTTTTAAGTACCTGTGATCAAAGTAAGTGTTCAAAATGTTCCCCTCCCATCATCTGTGAATGTAGTAATCGAAGCCAGGAATCGATAATTATTACCAATAACACAACTACTGTTAGAATGTGAAAGTGGCAGATAGAGTCATACACAGCATCAACAGAAAACTTAACGTTTGGGCAGGTATTACAGGGAATCAAATTATGGGCCCATTATTTATCAATGGTAATTTAAATGGTGACTCGTATCTAGCAATGCTCCAAAATGAGATAGTTCCTGTACTACAAGCTGCTCTTGGTCGACAATTTCAAAGAATTTATTTCCAACAAGATGGCGCGCCACCGCACTTTGCTCTCCTTGTTAGAGAATACTTGGATACAATATTCCTTCACAGATGGATTGGAAGACATGGTGCAGTTGAGTGGCCTGCTCGTTCCCCTGATTTATCTCCGCTGGATTTTTTTTTCTCTGGGGATACCTCAAAGATAAAGTTTATCGTACTAAGCCTCGAGATTTGGCGCACCTAAGAAATCTCATAGTCCAAGAAGCACAAGATATTCCTTATGACTACCTTCAAAATGCAGTGGATGGCTTTTACAACCGCCTAGGACATTGCCAGACGATGGTAGGGGAACATTTTGAACACTTACTTTGATCACAGGTACTTAAAAATTGGTGTTTACTTGTAATACTTAATAATTTACATTGTTCAATTGTTCAATTCAAATAACTATAACTACTGAATGAATCCACCTTTTGAAGTGCGATTTGCAGCATTGTACTCTGCTAAGTAAGACCTTTAATTTGATACCAAACTTGACCTATGCTGCTATTTAAGAATTTTGTCTGACTCCTTGTGGACCGTCCCCCAAAGGGATTATCCGGTCGGTAATTGGGCAGATGTATGCGTTACTATCACCAGTAAGCACGTGTGAACTTTAGTATTTTTTATATTGTGGTTTAAAAATTAAAAAAGAGGTTCCAGACTTAATTGACACCCTGTATATATATATATATGTGTGTGTGTGTGTGTGTGTGTGTGTGTGTGTGTGTGTGTGTGTGTGTGTGTGTGTGTGTGTGTGTGTGTGTGTGTGGTAGCTGATATATCTGGTAGATCATAGAAGAGTAACATAGTCCAGATACCAATAAACGTTTAAAATACCGAGGATAATTTGAAATTTGAAAGATTGCTTTTCGAATATCGTTTTCCAGATGGTTTGGATTTGACCCCTTACGGCCCTGAAGCTTAATCACACTTGAGGCGTCCTTAAATAGGTGCGTCGTATCAAATCATCCTGAATTCTTGTTGTAACATCCTAATAATTATTTACAATTCATCTGTATGTAAAAATTATCTGATATATCTTAGGTTATTTATGAAAGCCTAAGATTTTAATGAAGACGTCATCTAAAGCAATCTTGAAACTTTAAACAGCTGTTTAGCCAAATATTGGTTTATATTTAGTTACTCATTATTATTGTTTGAAATCTCTCTGTAATAAAATGCAAATAATAAAAACATCCATTTAGTAATTATCGACTTTTATGCATTACTTCTTGTCTATTATGAAATAATCAGATAGCTAAAAATGTTTTAAAGCAACATTTTCGCAATATGAATTGGGCAATATGAATTAAAACCAAAATCGTTACAAAATATCTCCACCAAGTATTGGCAACAAAATAAAATTACAGCTTCGTTGAGTTAAAAGATCTTTATACTGAATCAGTACTTAATTTTACTCAATTTGAGAATACATATATCAGTTTAAATTTTTTTAAGCGACCTCTTAAGACTTACGAAATATATTCCTGAGATTCACGAATAAAAAATAATGTAGATAACAAAACATTGGAAGAACATACTCTCTAAAAACATGTACGAAATAGTTAAAGTGTTCTGAGTGTTCTCTTGCATAAGTTAAATGAAGCTGAAAAATGTTTCAGTTGTCAGAAGAGAAGTAGTACAAAGAAAGAAGAACCGTTATCGTTATAAATGTCAAAACTGTAGAAACTTTATACTCGTTGTCTAAGGCATTATTGTCAAGATAGATTTGATTTTTAATGCCCATATAACCTAGGAAACATATTTCATCGTTTTTGACACATAAATAATGTTTTGTATTTATAAAATAAAAATTCTTTTCACCAAAATATTGTAAATCAAACGTATTAAAATTAATTACAATTTTCTGTAGATTAATACTTTTTTAATACTAAAAATCTAAATTACTAAGAGATATAATTCCTTTTATGATGAAAAAGTAAGCAAATCATAAAAAAAATTATGGTTGCCTGTAAAGTCGGTTTTACGGGCGAAGATTTTACGTGACAACGTCTTTTTCTCGGTAGAATATTTATTGATATGAATATTATTAAATTGCACAATAGGAACAAGGAATTGAATGAAAATAAGACTTGCACAAATTTTAACTATAGAAATACATTTTGTTTACTAAAACATTGTACATAATTTGAAATTAATTAAAATTTGTTATTGTAAATGGTAAAGTTGAATAAAACATTTACTAAAATTGGAATTTGGAATTCTTGCTAAACACAGTTAAATTCTAACTCCGCGCGTGGTGATTGGTCGGTTTAGTTCGTTTGTTTGGTCGCACTGTTATGACAGGTTAGAGGTTATAATTTGTTATTTTAAATGTTTGACTAGCAATACGCGCTGTTTCTTCTCAATCGACTGAATTACGATTGATTGCAGAGTGATGTAAACTAATAATTTACTTAACACTATCAACATTTGTCAATAGTATGACATAACCTATAAACTCAGTTTCTCAACTTTTGTGTCAATCTAACAATTAATCAATCAATCATAGTTTACGATAATGAAATATCAGTGTACAATTATTTACCTTTATTGTTGTAGTTGTTGTAAATGACGAATTTAAGCACTCCACATTTTCACGAATAAACATAGTTATCTGCTTTATCCCGTGCGGATCCCGTGCGGCGGACCCACTGGACGGGCATCGTAACGTTACCGGGCGTTACACTTTTTCATGAGTGACTCCGAGCCGCAACCTAATTTAAGACGTTGTCACGTCAAAAAATTACGTTCTACATTGGCAAGTATCCTGTCTACAGACCCGACCCATTACAATGACAAAAATGTAATTAACAAATAGTTGGGAAACTATTAAAATGTAGATAAAAATGTTACTAAGTGCCTTAAAAAAAATTAGAAACAAAAATTTATTAAAGTGTAATTTGTCTATTGTTATTACGTTAATTATTAAGTTGTAAGCAAAAAGATATGAGTACAAATTAATAATTTATCGATTAGTTAGTTAAAATATAATCAATAATAACGTTTTTAAAATATTTTACTAGACAAAATACATGGTTTTTATTTGATTTTTTCACACACAACCTGCTATGTTGTTAAGTTAATTTAGTCTGCAGCAATGTTTAAGGTTTTATAATTTTACCAATTATAAAACCTTAAATAATTAAAGCCTATAATTTTGTTTATTATAGTTTTAACAAACAAGGAAGGCATGCGTTGTCAAGCCTCGAAAATAGTGATATTTTTGTGACCTCGTATAACGATTAGCATTTCGAAATCCTATTGTCCTCACAACTGTTTATTTCTGTTGTCTTTGCTGAAAATACTAACCATCCCATAAAGGAGGTATGTACTTAGTGGTCAAAATGCAATGCCTAAACCGGGATTCAAACTTGGGACCCTGAGGTGATGACTCCACTCAGCTCCAAAGTACGGTAATAATGTACTTAAAAGTCGTAAATTTGTGCTATTCTTTTACTAGATATCCGAGGTTTATCTATACAAATAATTTGTATTTCAATATACTTTTTATTTGATAATTTTAAGCTACTGAGGCTTGTCAAGTTTAAAATCTTCTACGGGAAGAAAAAAAAGGAGATATCGACATCGTTATAGACTGTACCAATACAGGGAAGAAAGCGTGGAGAAGATGCAGAACCATTAGTAAAATGGAACACTTAATGTATTTAGTTGAGAAAACCCAACCAAATAAAGTTCCATGGATTCTAACTATACAACGAAGGAGAATTTTGTTACGGTTATATTTAATACAAGTCAGTGCATGCTATTTTGTGAATTAAAATAGACCTTCTAGCTTAGTTGAAAGACGGGTATATTTAACATGCTGTTATCTAGAAATGTGAAACTAAAGATGCGTTATTAGGTTAGAGTTTTAATTTCCACACTTATATTACGATGGCTCTCAAAATTGGAATTTTAATATACTATCAATACTGTCAAATATTTGGAAACTCTACATGAAAACATTTATAAAAGCGATACATTTATTTGTATAACGTAGGCTTGATTTTGTTACGATCGGAACGTAATTATGTTTTAAACATATACACTTACAATAATTCAATGCTATTGTATACATATAAACCGCCATCTTGAAACGCTCAGAGTTATCGAAAAATAACTATGTATAAAACGTTACTTGAAGTTTCTCATTTACTATGGAACATAAATTATTATTTAGATTGTGAAATAAAAGAAATAAACATTTGCACAAATATTTGAAACTTTTAATTGGCAAAGACTGGCTATCAAACTTATCCAAGCTACGTGTAATTACTGCCTATTTACCAAATTTATTCTGGACTATTAGAAATAACGGCGGTTAACTTATTGACATTTATTTCCGCAATTCATTGTAACTGAAAACTTTGTGCAGCCACAATCTGATGGAAAGTTCTATAAATGAGAACTCTAAAATACTATTATTTTTTGTCCTGCGATATATGATGGCTGAAATATTACTATGCATTTTCCAAAATATAAATGGCCGCCATATTAAAATATTATGGGATGTAAAAATGTACGCGAATAGTTATTTAGTTATTTATAGTTACCTAATATTCATAAAAAGGTTCCATTTTTAGTCAATTTTAGTGAATGGTCGAATCAAATATTTGCACAAATGCAAATAGCGCCATCTTGAAACTTTTAAGTTGTTAAGACTACAAACCAAACTATGAGCAAATGTAAGTTTAGTCAGGATCCATCGAAATACGGCAGTTACGGCCAGAAAGTACGTCTTCCGTGTGGTTGCAATAGGATCCACCCGAAGAGAATTGATGTATAACTTTAATAATACTTTTTTAGATTACCTTACGATATGAAGAAAGAGTGTTTATTAAGATGTCTTATTTACTATGTGAAGTTAGGGCTAAGAAGCCTTCTCTAACACTTAAGCCTTGGGACCAACGGCGTAGAGGTGACTTCCGAACTACCATCAAGGACAGGATAGCTCAGCGGTCACCCATCCAAACAGTAACCATGCTCGACGTTTGTTTTATCCCGTTATCTTGCGATAACTGTTGTACCCGCTACACTACGCCAATGACAGCACATTATTAGTTTAATTAAGTTAAACTTAACTTTCACGTCATTATTTTTAATATTCTAGAGATGTTTAATTTTAAACACATAATTGATACACATTTAAACACTTTTGAGTTGTTCCGAAAAATAAACTGCACATTATTGAAATGTATCGTTAGAATATTAAGTAAAAATTGAACTTTGAAAGCTTTTTATTGCTTGCTAATAATAACTTATATGTAAAATGAGCCATCTCCCTTAACTCCACGACTACATGATTGTAGAAAAACTGTAAAACTGGAAATCGTGTGATTACAGCCATGTATTAAGTGTACAAACTTCATTTCTTTAGTTTTACTTTTCAAGTGAATCATCCCCATGTAGTCATTTCAGCTACTAAAACAAGATACCTTTTTAATCTTAATTTTAATATAAACAAAATAGAAAACATGCCTGCGTCCCTTATTAATTGTTTTATTTTGCTTCCAAAACATAAAATAACAATAAAATTACACACAAAATAATGAAAACTATTGAAATTTTGTTTCCTAAAACATGATATTTGAATTCCTTACTAGATAATACAAATTTTATGCATGTATTATATCTCAAATATAATAGAAATCGTATTTACGACGAAAGAAAACATTTGCGCGTATTGTTTCTTTGGCTCTGTAAAATTGCAATAAAAGTCCGTTGATTAAATCACAAAGAATAAATATCCGCTTTTTATAAAAGCCTTGTAAAGCAATATCGTGTTTTATTAAATGATCAGTTTCATAAATACTGAGTATTAATTAGTTATGAAACTTCAAGTATACTACAAGGTGTTTTGTTTTTGCTTTGTATTAACGAGTTGCTTTTAACAGGTCTGTAATATCAAATTATTGCTTATGGCAGGAAAGGACAAAAAAGATAAATTTTCTATTTTTTATGTGCATAAATTTGCCAATATTTTATACAGCACATCGTGAAACGGCGATAAATTCAACCAAAAATATTTGCCAGAGTTGAAGAAACTTAACTTCGTGTTATTTTAAAATCTGAAATTGAACCATTATTAATAGTTTTAATTTCCTAGAAAAGTACAATTCTGGATTGCACACACATTTTAGTCGAACCTACGCTAGATACAACACAAACGGACGTTTCTTATACCTTGGATACCCTATTGATGTAACTGGCACGTCACTAACCACACACTTCGATATATAATTTTAGGAGGATAAATCGAAAGGTCCTGTCTACAGCAGAGGACAACTTTTTGAGTGGGTAGACCTCCCTTAATGTTAAAGCAGTTGCTAGCCGGGACTTGAGAAGGTGCAGACCTCCGCCCACATTGACTAGAGAGGTTTGAACACAGCTGGTCTTCCCCACTTCCAAGGTGATTTTTTCTGAAGTACAGCCTGCTATCCCTCTCCATGGGATCTGGACAAGAGACCGCCGAACCCCCCAACCTTACTCATCCGCAAATAAATGCCATGTCACTCTGGCAAGAAAGCAAGCACACAGATCCTTCAATGACTAAATGCGATGAGAGGTTTCTCATATTTTGCCCTAAGCGAAATGTTGCTGAAAGGTATACAATGTTGATGGTGATGAGGTTTTTATGGATGGCATCCCAATAAGTTATTCTTTCGTCAGTTTTGTAACTTTAAAAAATTGACAGGTTTCAGGCTGTCAGCATATATGTAGATCCTAGATGTTTTGTTATTCTAAAGGTAATATAAAAAATGAAAGAAAAATGTTCCATTACAAGTACAACTACTCTGACAGCTGGAAGTTTGTTCTGTAAAACAATACGAGTTTGATTACTGTTGGTAACCTGACTCCATATTGAACAAAGCACGTTGTTATGACTGAGTAACAACGCCCCAGCTGCTGCATTTTGCACCTTTGGTAATAATTATGTGTTTCCATCAAAATAACTACCTTACTAATTTAGCGTTTCTGTCCATAAATATACTATGAACCTTTTAAGTAGCTGAGAATAATGACAGTGTTAACCCGATTTCAAATGTTATTTTAAGCAGCGTTTTTAGATAATAATATTTTCTAGAAGTGGAAGTTTTTAAGTTTTTTTTTTTTAAATTTATAACAGCACTTCAATATGAGCACTTCCATTGTAAACGTCTAAGCGATAATCTAGTTCTATCCAAGTACACTCCAGCGTATCGGGTGTAACAAAAATGCTGCTGCAAGAAATCTTTCCGTATTTTTTCAAGGCAAACACTGATTTACTTATAGTGAAGTCAGTTTTTTTAACATGTTTCGTACTAAAATATCAAATTACGTTGTGTAAGATTCTTCACAGACATGAGATTGGGCCTGTTTAGAAAACGAAGGTTCTCTGCAGCACGTACAAACTCCTTATTATTGGATGGAATTTCGTCTAGTTAAAAGAATCCGGACCGACAACGCAGACATACAAGAGGCCATACAAAACATTGGCTCGGGTAAGTCACGCCGATATTTAATTGTTTCATTAGGGAGTTTTGATAACCA
Organism: Homalodisca vitripennis; assembly: GCF_021130785.1. NCBI lineage: Eukaryota > Metazoa > Arthropoda > Insecta > Hemiptera > Cicadellidae > Homalodisca > Homalodisca vitripennis. The sequence continues at coordinate 12,017 of NW_025778633.1, forward strand.
AACCAGACAATTGTGTCTATTTAAAATCTTAATAATATTGAATTTCGCCTCTTCTAAAAAAATGTTAGCTAAATACCATGGAGACATAAACCATCGTCAAACTTAATGTTGCTTGTATAGAAATGAAGCTTCATGAAATTTTAAATGCATAGGTTAGTTCGTTAACTTGATATTGTGTAACAATAAGATTATTAACCCGACAAATAATTAACTTACAGTGTCCCATTTCTCAAAAGCAAAAGTTACTGTCTGGCTCAATCAAAATCGTGTTTGTTTCTATTCACAGTATCCATTTGTCAAAAGCAAAAGTTAACGTCTCGCTCAATCATAATCGTGTTTGTTTCTATTCACAGTATCCATTTGTCAAAAGCAAAAGTTAACGTCTCGCTCAATCATAATCGTGTTTGTGTCTAATTCACAGTATCCATTTGTCAAAAGCAAAAGTTAACGTCTCGCTCAATCATAATCGTGTTTGTGTCTAATTCACAGTATCCATTTGTCAAAAGCAAAAGTTAACGTCTCGCTCAATCATAATCGTGTTTGTGTCTAATTCACAGTATCCATTTGTCAAAAGCAAAAGTTACCGTCTCGCTCAATCATAATCGTGTTTGTGTCTAATTCACAGTATCCATATGTCAAAAGCAAAAGTTACCGTCTCGCTCAATCATAATCGTGTTTGTGTCTAATTCACAGTATCCATTTGTCAAAAGCAAAAGTTACCGTCTCGCTCAATCATAATCGTGTTTGTGTCTAATTCACAGTATCCATATGTCAAAAGCAAAAGTTACTGTCTCGCTCAATCATAATCGTGTTTGTGTCTAATTCACAGTATCCATTTGTCAAAAGCAAAAGTTACCGTCTCGCTCAATCATAATCGTGTTTGTGTCTAATTCACAGTATCCATATGTCAAAAGCAAAAGTTACTGTCTCGCTCAATCATAATCGTGTTTGTGTCTAATTCACAGTATCCATTTGTCAAAAGCAAAAGTTACCGTCTCGCTCAATCATAATCGTGTTTGTGTCTAATTCACAGTATCCATTTGTCAAAAGCAAAAGTTACCGTCTCGCTCAATCATAATCGTGTTTGTGTCTAATTCACAGTATCCATTTGTCAAAAGCAAAAGTTACCGTCTCGCTCAATCATAATCGTGTTAGTGTCTAATTCACAGTATCCATTTGTCAAAAGCAAAAGTTACTGTCTCGCTCAATCATAATCGTGTTTGTGTCTAATTCACAGTATCCATATGTCAAAAGCAAAAGTTACCGTCTCGCTCAATCATAATCGTGTTTGTGTCTAATTCACAGTATCCATTTGTCAAAAGCAAAAGTTACCGTCTCGCTCAATCATAATCGTGTTTGTGTCTAATTCACAGTATCCATTTGTCAAAAGCAAAAGTTACTGTCTCGCTCAATCATAATCGTGTTTGTGTCTAATTCACAGTATCCATATGTCAAAAGCAAAAGTTACCGTCTCGCTCAATCATAATCGTGTTTGTGTCTAATTCACAGTATCCATTTGTCAAAAGCAAAAGTTACCGTCTCGCTCAATCATAACCGTGTTTGTGTCTAATTCACAGTATCCATTTGTCAAAAGCAAAAGTTACTGTCTCGCTCAATCATAATCGTGTTTGTGTCTAATTCACAGTATCTATTTGTCAAAAGCAAAAGTTACCGTCTCGCTCAATCATAATCGTGTTTGTGTCTAATTCACAGTATCCATTTGTCAAAAGCAAAAGATACCGTCTGGCTCAATCATAATCGTGTTTGTGTCTAATTCACATTATCCATGTGCCAAAAGCAAGAGATACCGTCTGGCTCAATCATAATCGTGTTTGTGTCTAATTTACAGTATCCATTTGTCAAAAGCAAAAGATACCGTCTGGCTCAATCATGACCGTGTGTGTGTGTGTGTGTGTGTGTGTGTGTGTGTGTGTGTGTGTGTGTGTGTGTGTGTGTGTGTGTGTGTGTGTGTGTGTGTGTGTGTGTGTGTGTGTGTGTGTGTGTGTCATCTCTTTGATTTAATTGTAAGCTTCCCAACTTATTTTATACTATCATCCAGGTTAGGGTTTTTACTTTGTTTTGTAAAGGATAAATCACAGTTTAATAACACACCTCCACAGTTCCGGTTTAGAGTTACACTTTGAAGTCTGCGTCGATTAAGGTATATTTGACTTTTATTAGGTGGACAATATTAAGCTAAAGTACGACCACTCACGTTAATATCCTTTTCTTATTTAAATCATATAAAGAACCAACTGAAAGTTCTGATGGCCTCAAGGTCTAATATATCGCATTCTGGATTTGAGTTAAAATTAAAAAACCTATTGTATAAAACTGTGGGGTACTAAAAATTTATCCCGCAGAAGTACTTTTTTTAGCGTATCATCATTTATTTATATTATTTTGTAACGACCTTGAATTATTAGTGACACTATTAGCTAGTGGGTACCGGTTCGAGTGAATTATACTTCCGACGCCAATGCTGAGTTTAAAAGATCTGTCAACAGGTGTATATTTATATCTATTGCTATTTACTTCGTTTGGTCTTAGTTTTTTTTGTTTCCTTTGGAGTTTCCTTTTTTCTCGATCAAGAAAATATGTATACATACACAGGTCTGAAAAGCCTACGTATGTCAAAAGACTACTAAGATGGGTTTTACAACAGTCTTTAAATCTATAGCAATAGTTAAACTGTAACACTGCGTCTTGTCTGTATTACAGTATTGACCAAGCACTAAATACATAATATTTAGTTTAATTTTACAGTTAAAAGTATATTTGTAACAAAACTTAATTTTATTATCTGGATACCTCTTACTCTGAGTTCAATAGCGTCTGCAGAAAAGGTATAAATAAGAAGTATTGTTTACTATGAAGCTTATTCTATGCTTTCAAGGCTATCTTTATATATATATATATATATATATGTGTGTGTGTGTGTGTGTGTGTGTGTGTGTGTGTGTGTGTGTGTGTGTGTGTGTGTGTGTGTGTGTTTAACAGTATCCATTTGATAAAAGCGAAAATTATCGTCTGGCTAAGCAAAAATCGTATTTATGTTTTGTACACAATGTCGATTTGATCGCTTAGATACTTTTTATATCATTGTTTTATGTACTAAATAGCCAGAATCTTTGTCTAAAGCTGCAATCAGTTACAAGCAACATGCAATATACGCCTATTTATATATACATTGGATAGCGTAACACAACTAATTATTGAGATAATTAGTCGTCACTGAATAGACGAACACATGGGGTTGGAGATATCTGAGGCCGTAGTTATAATAAATATTCGGTATTGTAAAGTTTACTTATAAGCTTAATTACTGCAAAAAAAACTTCAAGCACCACGCCTAGATGTTAAAACTAAATTATGACCTGTCAAGTTGTTGCCAAAATAAAGTAATAACAAACTAAAATAACATTTTGGGGAGAATGTGGACCTGGTGGCTCCATGGTTAAAATCTTCTTTTTGATATTGGCTACGAAGTTAATCACTTAATAAAATAACTTACCTTCACGATGACGTGGAATAAACACGCGGCGTCAGCAACTTGGTTCGACATTGCAGGGAAATGGACGATTAAATCAAAGTACAATCAATCTAGGATTCGAAGTTGGACTCAGAGATGTACTCAAATATGGACCCAAAATACTTGGGGCTTGCTAAACATTAGGCACGCGAGGGGGTAACCGGTCAGCTGTCAAACGGCTACAACTGTATCGACTCTCCCCTTGTTCTGTTTGATAAGATCCTCGCACAGGCCAGTGACCCATGAGGACGGACAGAATAAGGCTTACAAGGGGATCGGCTTCTCCTTTAAAAAAAACTTTTTTTTTAAATTAAAGTGAAGGGACTTATTATTGCATTTTATGTATAGTTTGACTAAATTCTTTACATTCCTGGTCAAAAAATTAGCACTTTTGAGCGAACTTCACTTGATTCATATTCATTTAGTGGATTATACACTAATATCGATTTGATTTTTATAATTAATTATCACACTTTCTTGTTTTGGCCTTTCACCGCATAATTTCATAACGGTTGCAAACCCTGACTCTCCCACCGCTGCAGTTTCAAATTTACGTTTTAGTTCAGCGGATCGTAAATAACATAATACAACAGTTGCCAAGTCGGTCGGTGAACTGCAGTGCGGCTAGTGGTCATATTTGATTGCTGTTAACCCAAATTCTGTGCCGCCAAATATTCATTATCAACAACAGTTTACCTGTTATAGATTCATGCATGTTTTTATTCAATAGGTGCATGTATTTTGAATGTTCAGTTTAGTTCCATCTAGCCTTCGTTTATTGCAGCTTCTGGTATCTAACGCTGTCTCAGACCTGAGTCCTGGAATCTGGAATCTTGTTCCTCTGAAGAGATCCGAAGAAAGTCGGCGAAGAAGAAGCCAAAACGAACCTTTACATCGTTTCGACATCAGAGACATTTATAAATAGGTGAGGTGTAGTCTCATTGTCTCATCATGTTCACAGATGAGATGAATGTAACTGTTATCTGAGCGTTTACTCACATCACCCACTCACTGATTCACGACTATTAACACATACAGTGTAAATCGACATTTTAATTAGACATGCATGTATTTCTTCCAATTTTGTATTTATATTTTGTTAATATCTAAAATTCAAGAGTTTGTGATATGTTAAAGTTTTTTTAAACAAACAATTCATAAATAATATTAAAGATTTATACATGTCAATGAGGATCCTTATACTGCAAATCAAGTTTCTGCAACATAGTATCAGTCTAAAGTAGGTTGAATGAATAAGAGCCACTTGTTTCACGCAAAAACGTAAAGTCCTGTATCAGTCAGTGTAAAAATAAATATACACAAAATTAACAATAATTATTAATGATACTTTCGTCTTTTAAAAGCCATATTGCAGTCCACTATTTTATCTCCAATCGGTTACTAACTGTTAGAGAAAATTTAATGTATTTTCACATAATGCCAGTTCATGCCAGATATTACACTCTTAAAATAAAAAAGTGAGTCCTTCTTTTAGAATTGTGTGGAAAAACCTGCATTATTTTCCAGTTATAGTATTATATCACAGTTATAATACCTAAAATATTAAGGATAAAATAAAAATATTTTTCTCTTTCAGATTCATGTTTTTTTTTGCCTCTGGATTGTTTAAATAATCTGACTCATCCTCTTATTTCGTCCCATCAATCTTCCACTTTTGGTCTTCATTTCACTCATTGTCTTATTAAATGGAGAATTGAATTGCCAAAAGAACGATACTATTGAAAAGCCTCTAAATAATAAAAAATTTTACCAGTTCCAAAATGAAAGAGAGTGTAAGTGCTTTTTAAAGCAAAGCTGTAGGTAAGGATTTTAATAAAACAGCAGTAACGGAGTAGAAGGGTCAGCGCATGGTACAACAGGTCACCTGATTGTATTTGTAGAACAGCTGTTAATAATTCACGTAATCCAGCTTATCGGCTGCTGCCACTGCACTGTTACTGGAACTGTGCAATATTGCATCTAGCACAATACACAATATTGCGAGGTTCATTGAAAGACTCTATTATGCAATTGAAAAATGTTATTGCGTTTGCAATAACACATTTAAATTTAGAATCTTTGAAATTTCACATTAAAAATGGAAACACAAACACGTAAAATTGTTGCCCAGAAAATTCTACATTTGATTGTATTAATTAAACAGGAGATAAATAATTGAAAGATACTAGGTCCGTAGTACCAGTTCAGTTAATTTTGAAGTCCAACACTAGGGCAACGCTACTTAACTGGGACTGTTATCTTTCTAATATTACTGTGGTAAAAACTATAAGAGTATACCTAACCTATATGGACCTCTCTCTCCACGGATAGCAGTCAAAGCGAGCGCTTTTTCCGTTCCTCAATTCATCAGATTGGCTGGGTTATCTCTTGTGCAACTAACACGATAAAAAGTCTCATTATTTTAAAAACAGCTGTGAAACTAATATTTTTAATACATAAGATAATGATTTGCATGAAAATTTAATTGCATTCTAATAAGGAATTCATTATAAAAGAGTTTATAAATACGTTGATTTGATTAATTAATTATTTTCTTCAAATATCCAAACCCAATCTCTTTGGATAATTAAAATGTTTGCTTCTGATTGATTAAATCCATTAAGTTACAACTGTTAGTATTGGAGAAGACAACAGGGGATTCAAGCCCATTATTAATTTTAGTGTAAGAACGTCAGGTATTATCAGCTTGCTGAAATAACCGTTATACAAATATTACGTAATTTGTCGATTAGATAGTTCAGCCTTTGATTATAAACTCAAAGAAATACATTGCCCTCTTTGTAACGAGATCAGCCCTTTGTTTATGTTTCATACAAAGCGGTAGATTATATTACGTCAAATTACTTTCTAAAAAGTTGTTTTGTAGAAACCCGATATGACTTGGTGACACCTACTTTAATATGTATCAACAAAGGAATCGTCTATTCCCGAGAGTACAAAAATATTTAGTTAAATTCTTAACAAAAACAAGAATAAATCAATAACAGTAATAACTAAAAATAAAATCTGGCAATGTTCAACACGGAAAGAAAATTTCATAAATCCAAGACAATTCCAACTCCGCCACAGACGCTTACGAAGAGTTAGTGTTCAATCAGATAAACTGCGGTGCTCCGTAATCACGTGAAAATACCTTGGGCATACTAATCTAATTAAGATTAACCTTCTAAACTAAACCTCAGCTCGCTGTACTTTAAACTTACAATGTCTTAATAATTAATATTCCTTACATTGACAGCGTTACTAACCATCTAAAAAATAAGTAAGTAAAGTATGGAGAGTGACATCGTGACAGGCTTTTATAACAGCCTTACCAACCCTGTCGCTGGACTTTATTCGAAAGTATAAATAGCTGCAAACCTGATACAAAACAGTTTGAGCCCTTGCCTTTAAAACTCTGTACGCTTTTTCCTCATATTTCTTTAGTTCAGTATAGGAATTTTATGTATTTTTATCTACCTAATCAGTATTGCATCCATCATTAGTGCAAAACAGATCCCTGGACCCTGTCATACAAATTGCGATTTACGACTAAAGCAATTTTTTATAAAAGTTTAATTGTCTGCAATGACTACGAGCTTACTGTACTTGCTTGATTCCTCAAATTGTAGACAAGGCCAGAATGGTTCGTTTAACAATGCTCAGTGCAAAACATATCCGTGGTTCCATAGGACCTTGCCATACAAATTTTGATTTACGACTAAAGGAATTCTTTATAAATTTTATTGTCTGCAATGACTACGAGCTTACTTTACTTGCTTGTTTCCTCAAATTGTAGACAAGGAGGGAACGGTTCGTTTAATAATGCTAATACTTGGTCCCTCCGGTTGTTTCTTCTAGGTAGTGTAAGTATGCCTTTCCACAATGCAACAGTAACCATATTCTACAATGCAGAATAAACTAATTGGTTTGAAGTCATCACTGCTGCAAACTATAAGAAAAGGTATGAGACACATCAGCTGATATGTTTAATTCGTGTAAAATAGAACATACTGGAATAGTGTACTGCACGTTCCGTTCAATGACTTAATTAGATGTCAAAAATATTGCCTATGTCTACAGCAAAAAAATGAACTTTAAATTTGATTTTTAGACTAATTGGGAGTGGTATATATAATATATAGTAGTATATAAATTATTTCTGGCTATGAAAATAAATGTTTTTCTGTTATAAATTCACCATAATTGTTAATAAATATGTGGTTTTAATTTAAATTGGTAATGAATATCAGTAGTAGGTGATAAACGAAGTCAAGGTTAGATTCATATATTTCATACACGAGCATATTTGCTTTCATCACGAGTAGTTCATCCATCTTGATCGCCTCGTACTTGAAGTGTAATAAACGAGTTTTAATTAAAACGTGCATCAGTTATTTTCATAGCTAACGTGAAGCGGTATAGAATTCATGGCAATTCGTGTCTGTATTTCTTTATGGAGAATTTATATGAGAGTTGCTTGACTATCCGAAACTTTAAAATAGATATAAAATCATTATGAGGCACGATAATAACGCTTTTAGGCAAACAATAACAATACAGGGTACTTACATAATCGTAAAAATTCTGAAAGGAATGATACCACAAAGAATATTAAGGGGTCTCCAATTATGAAATTCAGCAAGTTTTTGTATAGAAAAGAAATCTTTGAAACAACTGTTTTACTAATTCAATTGCGTAACGTAGTTTTCGTTCATTTTGTGTAGAAAAATATAAATGTTTAAATAAACCGGGCTGAGGTGTATTACTCTGGATGCAACAATTAAAGTTGAAACTCCAGTCATAAAGATTGTTCCTCAATTAATTTAAATCTAAATGTGTAAATTACGGACAAGTAAGTAATGTATGTGATCTTTGATTATTGTTCAATTACTAACAATATTAACCATGACATTTAAAGAAAGCTAGTTTGCTTGCAGTCTAAAACAAAAATGGAAATATTTACTAAATTTGATTTTATTGGCTGATTGTGTTTGTAAACTAACTCGAATATATAATAGCTAGAGATTTTAAAATCTTTCGATTCTCACATTTCTGGGCGGGATGTTGTGTACCTTCATGACATATTGTCTGACAGTGTCGCAGTTACTGAGTGTCAACTATTCATTCACACCCAAGAGAATTCATTCACTGTCTGCTGTTCTCAACAGTAAGTCAAATACAAGCACTCAAAGTCGTTAAGTATTCATCAAGTGCAGAAGGAAAGTGCATTGAACAATTGGCCAACAATCCAAACTCATTATTCCCAAGTCCTCGTCCATTCGAGAGAGGACAGAAAATTAAACCAGATATATTTTTCGACAAGGTCGGCGTAAGCCGCACCATGTAACAGGCTTTCTTTAGTAGCATGCAGATGTCCTCCGGACAGACCGCCAATCGTACGGGAAAGAAATATTTTCATCCCCTGCAGAAAAACGAGACGTTGAATCAGCCTTCTGAGTGATTATGCTTCAATTATTAATTCTTTCTCGAGTTATCTTGTCATACTTTTTTATATTCTTTAAGTTGGGTTTAATGGAATTATTCCAATGATTAAACCAATCAGTACAAAATGATATTGTATGCGTTATGCTAGCTAGGCTAAGATGTTAATATGATACATGTTAAAATTTCATTTGGGTGTACTACGTTTGTTTACACATATATTTATTCTGTTATTTCCTCACTGCCACCATGGAAAACCAATGTAAAAATGGGTTTAATGGCTCTAACTCCCATCCATACTTCATGGAGTGACATGCACCATCATTATACTCAGTGTTTCTCATATTGAAATGAAGCTTCGTTCAAACTTTTAGACCATTTTTGAGATTTCGTGCAAGCAGACAGAAATTAAAAATTTCAGCACCTCGAGTAGTAGGCATCCCTAAGGCTCAGGTAACACGAATTCAGAATTACTTTGTAATAACAAAGGCTTGTTTATTAAACGCTTGATTGGATTGTTAACATGAAACAAACTCTCTTGTTGTCATTACACTATGTAACTGAGTTTTAAACGTGTATTAAAACCAGAGAGAAATATATGATAGCTAATGTAAGTAGATAATGCTGAACGTTCTTACATTTATGAAATTTACTGAAATGTTATTACTGAAAGTAAATGGTTTGTGCTCCCGTTTGAACATTATCACAGTCTTTTGTATTATATGTTTAATACGAGTCTTAATAGATTAGTACAATCTTTTTAATCGTTGTTCAGTATAATATTATAAATTTAAAACATATAAGTTTAAATATAAATATAGTAAGTTTAGATAAGGTCTTTTTTATCAATTTATAATACATGGTATCTTAGAATTTAAAAAAAAACCTTTTCTATTTCACGCTTTATGTTTCAATAAATTACAATTATGTTTACTAAATTATTCAAATATACTTTAACTTTAAATAGAAGACCTCCCTTAGTAAAAAACTAAAGTTTTCATTAAACAACGAGCAGAAAAAGCACTAAAATTTGTGGGAACCAGAACAGAACAGTACAGAGTAGTACATTTTAAAATTCACTATTTTCTTTAATTTGAATATTTTTATATTATACTGCTAACTTATACTAGTAATACTGATAACTGGTAATGATAGTAATGTCTTTGAGGCATGTTGCAACTAAACATGGAAAGTGTAGAAAACCATGAAAGACAGAGTACATTTTCCAAGATATAATGTCTTTCATGTATCTAGAAAATTGAAGAAACTGCTTGTTTACACTCTCTGTTTGGCACTCTCTGGAGGCGCTTTGTAGATGTGATGTGAAGAAACACATAAAGCGACAAATATAAAGTAGGTTTACAAAGAGCTGTGTCGTTATGTAGGTTTTCTGTAGTTTGTTTCTAACTTAAACTTAAATATATTATAGATATATAATCATTTCAAAATACCAAATATTAGTTTCATTTGAAATTTCAACGTTTATGACAAACGTGTATCAAAATTTTTTATTCTTTGATCAATTATGTGTAAAAATATAAAAGGTTTCATAACTTATGTATTAGATGCTCAAAATACTATATTTAAAATTAATAATTATGACTATTGTAATTTACTTTGTTCTTAGTATGTCTTGTTCCATAGTTGGTTTGTTTTGTTTCCTGATCAAGAAAATATATATATCACATATCAGAGATGCTTACTTCTTTGTCAAAAGAGAGCTTGTATAGGTTTTATATTAGTCTGTAAATTTATAATACAGTTTTTAAATATTTAAGAACATTTAGAGATCGAACATTCTTATCGAAATATTTAAGAACATTCTTTCAAAAGAACAGTCCAGCGAAATTTAATTTATCATAGTTCTTGTCGAATGCTTAAAAGGCAATTTTTGGAGTTCAATTCTGCCGTTGTTATGTTTTAGGACATTTTATATGGTAAATTAGTACATAATTAATCGCTGAAATACAAAACTGGATGGAAAATTATGGGTATTGTTTAGACGACTATATATATAATCAATTATAAAATAACAAACAATGTTTGCACAGAACAGTTGATTGCATTTGGCAGGCGCATTCAATTGATATTACACAACTTCAGAGACCAAGATGGCATTTTCACTACTTTAAAGACCTGTGGGACGTAAGGCCGGAGGATTTTTGAAATAAGAATAGGCCTATATTCATCCCAGGAACTGTAAGAATGGGTATGTAAAATGTTTGTAAAATCGGTTGAGTAGTTTATGCGTGAAAACAAAACAACAAAAGAAAGGCATTTTCGCTTTCATAATATTATTGAGATAATATTTAATCATAGTTTTCGATTTTAATTTTCACCGGATACCTTAAGTTTAAACAAAATTATGTTAGTAATATCGGTTCAAAAACATTAAACATAATATTATTATTCAATGAAATCATCTATTAGCTAAGAATAAATTAACAAAACTTTAAAGGGTTATGAATTATAATAAAAATAGGCGACTTTGCTGCAAAGCCTAACGTACCGGAAAAAATATCAAACAATACTTATTATTCAGTATTCTTCCAGTTGGACCAGCTCTAATGCTTCCGTGTGTAACATTGGATCTAAAGGAATAATGCCCCTGTAGATTTCTCAGAAAAAATATCTAGTGTGCTTGTACAATACAAGGTAGCTCCTGCCTCTGGAAGTATAAGTTATGAGAGCAATGCAGGAGTCCTCCCTCGTTATAAGCTCCAAACATATTCCTATAGTCTGTTGTTATTCTTTTCCAATACACGGATCGTCTATTAATAAATGACACTGGACTGCAGTTGAGAGGAAATTCAAAACAATATGCAGTTACTTTGAAACCTACAAGTAATTTTTTCAATGCTAGTAATATTTGCTCTATGCCTTTGTTACTTAAAAATGTCATGGGTGAAACGCATCAATAGTTAGAAAATGTCCGGATGTCAAATTCAAGAATCAAACAGAGAAATGATAAAGCTGAAGCCATTAGGCGATATTTGTGGGTGTCAGTAAATATCTTTGGATTTATACACAAATGCGCGATCGACTATTTACCCACACCGCAAACCTGCCAAGTGCCTGGTCGTCATAGCATGAGATCTGTGTTTAAACAACGGACCTTTTAGTAAATAAAAAATATACATGTAAGTTTCAAGTAGTTTTGAAATCATCTGTACAAGCCTGCCGGCCTTTTGTTTCATTTACCAATTTTCATTGTCTTTCTCAAATCAGTGTTTATTCATCTTGGAAACTTTTGGGGAAAGTACACGAATTAAATTTTTAGACAATATTTTTTTTTAAGGATAGGCCGTTCCCCTTTTAAGCCTTACTCTGTCCGTCTTCATGTGTCGATACAGTATAAGGTTGATGGTAAGGATAAAAAGTGCAAAGGTCACAGACAGGATTTGAACCTGCGCTATCTGTCACTCAGACCCAAAGTCCAATGTCTTAGACCGCTCGGCCATCGGCACTCCAAAAATTGAAATATTATTTAAAATATCTATCAAAACCCAAGGAACTTTAGCAGTAATTGCTATGACTTTTAAGAAATAATTCAATTGTCACTTTGTCTTAAAGAAAATTTAAAAAGATTAAGTTCTTTAAATTATCAATAGAATTACCGAAAAGTTCTTAAATCCAAATACCCCACGTACTCACATTAAATTTGAATACTACTTCCCTAATGTACTCCTCCTATACAAATAATAATATAACATTTTTATACTTGTGTGCAATTTTGCGTTTTTGCTTATATTGTTATTTTGGGTTTATTATTTATTTTGATTTACTAGCAAAGACTTTAAATGAAATTGACTATAATAATAGGATGGTTGCCAATCAGTACACAACCACACTAATCTAATCCCATGGCATTGTTCATGTATTTGCAGTGAGTGGGGTTGATTAATCCCATTATCGTAATCAACAAGGATTCACTAGCAACTCTGGCTGTTACAACTCGCTACTTGATATTCTCAACGCGATGTTATTGCTGCACCTTAAATATTACTGTAATTTGTCAGCGTACACTGGAGAGTTCAACATTATCCTTTCCTAACGAGGTCAGACTTTTACTTGTCTCACATAAAACTATTACATTTAGGTAAATCTTGTTGCGTTATTTAAAGTTTCATTTACTTTACTTAACTTGTTACTATATTTAAAAAAATTCTTTCCTTGATTTATTTTACTTTCAAATTTGTATCGATATTGATATTCATTACTATTCCATATACAAATCCATTGGCATTATTGCATTAGCATTCGTTTGTGTATAGATTTTATTAAGTGCATGTTTACAGAGTTAGTGAAGTTGACAGACAACATGGTGGTTGTGAATCCTGACTTAGGCGTACCACAACACTTTGGTAAGATTTGTTTATTTTAACATAGTTTGTAATTATGTATTAGGTAAGTTCTTTACCTGAAGAAGAGATCAGATTTCAGATCTCGAAACGTAGTGTTACTGATGTCTTGTTTCACTGAACGATGGCAAATGTCCGGAAAAATCCTGTTTCCTTCACATCTTACTGGTACTTAAATAGGACACCTAGCAATCTATATTAACTAGCTAGGGATACGTTCTCCACCTGCGGTCTTGGAACGTCAAGCCATGACCGCTGTCGTCGTCACGCTGCCGTCTCACCCAGTTTGATCAGTTCAGGAGTTGGGAGATACTGGCGTCTTCGCAGCATTTCGGGAAGAGGAGGTTATCGCCGCTGACCTATTTTTTCCGTAACAGAAGAGAGCCCGGGCCTGATAGCATACCCTCTGAGGTCCTTATGAGTAGAGTAATATATAGCTTCTGCCCCCGAAATCCCCGTGACGTCAGTGGCGCGTGCCACCCTTGACCCCATTTAAAATCTAATTAACTCCGAGATATCCACTGTTATCTAGTTCCTTGACCCACTTGCGGCCCCCCCGCGAAGCGATAGAATTGTTTACATCCTCGTCGGCGCTCTTGACCTCCCGACCCCGTGATAGCGAGTGTTTACATCCTAATCTCACCACCGCACCGGCCGGCGAGCCGCAGCTAGGTGTGTGTGTGTGTCCCCGCGCCGACGACGCTAAAAAAAAAATCCTTCTCTCCCCGCGACCGCGCCGCCGCCAAACGTTACTATAGTCTTCTAAAAAACCAAGAAGTAATTTAAGTGGTACGCAAAATGAAAATTCTTTTCTTTTAAATTTTAATTGTAGAAATATTCCAACAAGCATTTCTTGGTCCTATCAATTTCTATACCGCATAGTTTATAATTATTTAGCTCGCACGCCGGGCTTACGCCGCGCTTCACCGACTTTTATTCGTTAAAGAATCCTTACTACGAGTTATAGAAGAATACATTGACAGAATAGAACAGTTAAATGATGAAATCGTCAGATTGAATGCAAAATTACGTGTTTTAGAACAAGATTCTGAAATGATTTTTTTTAACAGAGAGTTGCATGTATTTTCGGATGAAATTTTTTAACAAATTATTATAACTTTTTTCGTTAGCTGTCAAACTGACGAATTATTTTTAACTAGTTACGTCAATTATTCACGTGACTGTCTGGTATATATACGGACACAATTTTTCCAAAAGCAGCTAGTTGTCATCAGCGGCTTGATGTTGTCTTCATTGAGGTAAGTGTACACGATTCTTTTGTATTTAAATTACTCAAAATTGAATCGCCAAACAAGTATTGGTTTCCAGAAATATTAACATATAGTTGAGTTAAACCCAGATGTGTCTTAAGATATTCAAAGGCTGAAAAGCTTAACGAGTTAATATAATAATGTTTAGAATGAACCATTTTCCTCCTTTTCAACAAAATGATAATATAGTGTTTTTTGTTTTTTTCAGAAATAACTAAATGCAGAGTTCAACGGCTCACCATTGTAAGACAATGGAATTCGTACTAGATTTTCAAGGATTTAAGAACAGTGCAAATGATTTCATTGTAAAGGAACTTGCTCTCATATCAACTGATGCTCAAGTCTATGAGCTTCATTTATTTCAACCACCTTGTGAATTTCATGAACTTTCACCTCAAATCCAAAAAAATGTGTTGTGGTTGGAGAGACAATATCATGGACTGTATTGGGGGTCAGGTTATAGAAGTTACAATGAAATGAAAGACGTATTTTCAGAAGTTAAAATAAGTGGAAATATTTATGTTAAGGGGAGTGAAAAACAGAGGTTTATTACAAATTTCTTGTCAAATTTTAATGTAAATGTTATTAACATAGAAGATATTGGCTGTCCTAGTTTTTGCTGTGTTAAGGTCAAATTTTTTTCAACCTACATTAATGAAAGAATGTAGTTTCAATCACAGTTCACATAACTGTGCTTATATCAATGTCCACGTCTTGTTGCAATGGCTTAAAGCGCAAAAGTCTGTAGAGAATTATATGGGAAATGTTGATTTAGCTCTCAAGGAGTGTTTTAAAAAAGGTTACAAACATATGTCGGTTGAATTGGTTAAGTTACTTCCAAAACAGTTTATTGTAAATCATTCTGAGGATGTAGAAAATGTGTACGATAAACTATCTAGTAATTTGAAATGTGACATGGAAATTGTCATGAGTATGAGATGTAAAGAGCACTATCCATATAATCTGAGAAAATGGCATTGTAATTTTTGTTTGAATAAATTGTTAGCACCATCGTCTTCTGCTTTAAATTAAAAAAAGAATATTTGTACATAATTAGCATTATTTCCACATGAATTTTATCATTATATAGAGTTCAAAGTTCATAGATAAGAAATGGAATTTTAATGAATGTTCTTGTGAAATAATCATTAGTGTTAACGTTTTATCAGACTGAACAACCATGTCAGCAGACAGTAATGATGGATGTTGTAATATTTTCAGCTGTAGCAAAAGAGATTTAGTAGTATCAGGGTTTTATCGAACTAAGTTTTTTGAAAATGTTATTTGTTGTGGATGTGGATGGCAATCAGACAGTACTAGACTAACTATTAGACATTTAAATTTTCTTCACAAACTCAGTAATCCGGATTGTGATATGAGTAAATTTACTAAGGAAGATTATAATAATTACTGTAAATATAGAAAATCCATTCTCGAGACGGAGGAAGTTATGAAAGAAACTTTTATAATGTGGCCTAAAATATTTCCTCCGATTGAAGAGATGGTGAAAACCGGATTCTATTACACTGGAGCTGATGATGCGACTACCTGTATCAGCTGCGGTGTCACGCTGGATCAATGGGGTCCTGAAGACAACCCACAAGAAGAACACAAGAAAGCATCACCTTTTTGTGAACTTGTTAAATAAAAAATACTATATTATGCTTTATATGTTGTTTTTTACTTTTCACTTACTGTGAGTACCTCAAGATGAATACATTAACTGTTAGAGCTGATATTGCTAAAGAATTACATAAACAAGCACGTAGGAACTTTCCTACCCGTCATGTTGAACTTAAAGGTATTAATGACTTATATCAAGCTGATTTAGTGGAAATGATTCAATTTCAAAAGCAGAACAGAGGTTATAAGTACATAATGACAATTATTAATTGTTTTAGTAAATTTGCCATTGCAATACCGTTGAAATCTAAAAGTGCGATTGAAATTGAGAAAGTTCTAAAACCTGTGTTGATTAAATACCCAATGAAACACTTTCAGACTGATCAGGGAACTGAATGGTATAATCATAGGATTAAATCATTATTAAACTCGTATGAAATAAATCACTATCATACGTTTTCGGATAAAAAGGCTCCTATCGTTGAGAGATTCAATCGCACACTTAAGAGTAAAATGTGGAGAGTTTTTAGCGAGCAAGGCAATTACCGTTGGATCAGTTTATTACCAAAACTTATAAAATATATATAATAATACCGTTCACAGGACAATAGGAATCAAACCAATAGAAGTGACTAAACGAAACGAAAAAGGTATTTTAATGAAAATCTTTAGAGACCGTCAGAAGATTAAACCGAGACAAATATTTAAGATTGGTGATCGTGTCAGAATAAGCAGGAAACAAAAGGAGTTTACGAAGGGTTATTTTCCTCGCTGGAGCAATGAAATATATACTGTATATAAAGTACAGCCTACAAAACCTATAACTTATATTCTAAGAGATTACCAGGGAAATATCATCAGAGGAGGGTTCTATCAAGAAGAATTGAGTAAAACTCGATATAGTGATACGTATTTAATTGAAAAGGTTATCAGAAAAAAAGGAGATAAAGTACTAGTACGCTGGTTAGGTTTTGACCCAACACATGACAGTTGGATTAAAAAGTCTGATCTTGTATAATGAAGTTTGAAAAACAGAGAAAACAATTATCTGTTGTAAATCTAGATGTGTTGGTAAAAAGAAAATTCAAACATAGTAAACAACATGGAGATTTACTACCTAACACTATAAGATGTATAATTTGCGGATTCCTTCCAATTGTGGAAAAACAAATTTAGTGTTAAATCTTGTATTTTCTCCACAAGGCTTATTCTTTGATAACATTTATATATTTTCGAAGTCTTTATATCAAAAAAAATATGAGTTTTTACAACGTGTGTTGAAAAAACTTCCTGAAATCGGATACTTTACGTTTTCAGACAATGATGATGTTCCTCATCCAAGTGAAATTAAGTCAAACTCAGTTATGATTTTCGATGATGTGGCGTGTGGCAAACAAAATAACATAAAAAACTACTTTTCCATGGGGAGACACAGCGATGTTGATACGTTTTATATTTGTCAAACATACACCTACATTCCAAAACAATTGGTGCGTGATAATGCGAATCTTATAGTAGTTTTCAAGCAAGATGATCGCAACTTACATCATATTATATACCATGATCACGTAAACCCAGATATGAGTTTTGACATGTTTAAAAATATGTGTTTTAAGATTTGGAAACAAGGATGCAATAAATTTATTGTTATTGACAAGGAAAGCCATCTTCATAAAGGACGATACCGAGCAGGATTTGACGTGTTTGTAAAAAAACTATAAAAGGGGAGGTGGGGGATTACAAATGGTTTACTGAGTACCTGATTCTTCAGTTGGTGTTTGAATAACAAAGAGTAAAGATGGACGAGGGACCAATGGAAAACAAATCGAAGGAAATTATTATTAAGGAAATTGCACAACTTCGAAAAAATATCAAACAAAAACATTTAGCACTTAAACGTGGAATTTTAGAAACAGAGGAACAGTTGGAAAAGAAATTAAAACCTACAGTATATCAGAGCCATTAAAACAACTTATTAAGAAGGGTGAAAACTTCAAGAAAGAATTTAAGAAGGAAAATACAGTAGATCACGAGGAAACGCCTGCAAAACGTAGCAAACTTCAAGAAACTAGTTATGATAGTGACTACGAAGCAGAAAAACCAAATTATGATAATGACTTAGAGATGATGACACAACCAATAAACCAGCCAGATGAAGAGGTGTACGAGTCTACAAGCGGTCAAGAAATGATTAGAACACCTGAAGGGAGAAAGCTTGTTAAGGATTTTATTAAAAATAAGTTTACGGGAAAGATTTCTAGAGATTACTTTTTAAAACTAATACAAGGAGGTAAACAAGTTGACCATAACTGTATTGATGGTGATAATTGGATGATAGGTGACAAACAAATAGAAATTGATGTTGATGATATTTTAATAGAAGGAAAAAGATACAAAGGTACACCTGGTCTGTATGAGTTGATTGTCATGAATAATCCCAATGATTATATTTATACGGAAGAAGACCTAAATGCATACGCTGCCATTTTGAGAGAAACTAATGTTCATAGAGCAAATTATTCGACAATTGGAAAAATTAAATCAAACAGAGGAAATAAATATAAAAATATTATTGCTCAGTTGGCTAATCGAGAACCGTATCTTGAGGACACTCAAATGAGAACATATTCTGATATATTAAGTAACGCAGCAACTGGGAGTGGTATCGTGCTTACCAACACGAAACCGAATTACGTTTACTTCGATGACCCTAATGAACTTGTAGATCGATTAAGGTTACTATTAACATCACAGCAAGCAGGAAATACAGGCCATTCAAGTGAAATTAACTCGATTATTGAAGAACTACGAGAATTAGAACCTGTATTGTCAAAACAATGTAGCGGTATTGATACTGTTGATTAAATATATTTTGCAACATAATATATTCTTCATTCTATTCCTACCCCTTATACTGTGTACATTAATCATGAGTATTGATAAATTTGGACACCATTCAACGAGTACAAAACCTATTAGAGGACCTAAAGGAGAGGGGTTTGAACTCACTCCTCATGGAAACTATGATATACAAAATAGAAAACTGTGTTTATGTTGCAAACGCAACTAACAGGAAAGATGGTGTTAATTTACAAACACTACAGAAATCGGTTCAAAACTGTTTAGGTATTATCAGCGGTAATTTTGATGCAAAGAACAGAATAATAAGAAACGTTGGAGAACCGCTTGACAGAAACGACGTTGTGAATGTCAACTATTTTAACAACCACGCGCTAATAAAGAGTAATGTTAATAATGTATTTGATGCGCAAAATTTAACCATTTCGAATATTGGAGAACCAAATAACGTTTTGGATGCTGTAAACGTTAAATATGTAAGAAATGCGGTCAGAGACTGTATAATGATTAAAAATAAGAACATCGATGCAAAAAATAACGTTATACAAAACGTGAGTGGACCAGTTGAGGACTTTGACGTTGTAAAACCTGAAATATTTCAATAACCATGCTCTGACAAGAGCTGAAGATAATCGCTCTTTCGATGTCGGAAAATTACCTTTATCAAATGTTGGAAAACCTGAACACTTACACGATGCTGTCAATATTGAGTACTTAAAAAACAATGCGTTACTGTTAAATGATAAGTCTGGAGACGTTGACGTAAAAAGTGCTAAAATAGTAAATCTTTCTAAACCAAAACTTATTTATGATGCTGTAAATAAACTGTATTTAATGGAAACTATTGTTGATATAACGTACGCGATTTACAGTCAGATTCATAAAAATGTAAAGAAAAAGAAATCAAAAAAAGAATGGTCAGATGTGGTTATGAAACATAAAAACATAGATTGGCTTGATCTTTTTTCAGTTAAGGAAGAACCTCCAACACGTGAACACGACTCCTCAGCGAGAGAATAAATATGCAAAATAGAAGTAACCGCTGCAGTTCTTTTCGTGGCTCTGGACTGTTAAGTACTCTTGGAAACACAGCAAGTAGTATTTTAAATCGTGGAATCGATCTTTTACCTGTTGAATTACACCTCCCAAACTATTCTTACTGTGGGCCAGGCACGAGATTACAGGATAAGTTAGCTAGAAATGTACCAGGCATGCAAGGAACACGATATAGCGTACGCAAAATTCAAAGATAATACACAAAGATCAATTGCCGATAGAGTTTTAGCTGAAAAGGCTTGGGAAAGATTTAAAGCATCGGACTCGAGTTTAAGTGAAAAGGCTGCTGCGTGGGCAGTTACAAACATTATGAAAGCTAAAGGTAAATTGAGTGGCGGTGGAGGCAGGTTGACGGCAAGGAAAAGAAGAAATGTCAAGAATAAGAGAGCTAAGAAAAAGCCTACTAAGAGGAAACACCAAAGGAATAAAAATTTAAAAGGCAAAGGGCTATATCTAAAACCGTATTCTGGTTCTGGAATAAAAAAAAAAGAAAAAGTACTCATCGAAAATAATTGAAGACTTACCAAATCAACCGCTGTCTCATTTAGACATTTTACAATGTGCCAGCCGGTTGAAGATACCATTTTTTAGAGGCGTGTTTATGAGGGATTTGTTACCGCTGAAAGTAAATGAAAATGAATCAGCTGTTGTTAACTTAGACAGTATAAAAGGTCGCGGTACTCATTGGGTATGTTACGTAAAGCGTGGATACGAAGTGTACTACTTTGACAGTTTTTGGTAATTTAAGACCGCCTACTGAACTACAGAATTATTTTAACAGCGGAGCCCATCACGTAACAATCAGGTATAACTATTTTCCAAGACAAAAGGAGGACACAGTAAACTGTGGACATTTGTGTTTAGAGTTTTTATTAACGAACAAATGATTTGTATTACAGGACGATCATCACATCTGAAATGCACGTTTATTTCCTCCGTTAGATTTGTCAAAATCTGTAGAATGGGAAATGGGTTTCTTGGATTTAATGACTTACAATTCGATTCCTAATGTTGAAGAAAGTGTTAACAATAAGCTCTATATTGATTCAACTATTGAGATATCTCTTCCTACTGGATCTTACGAGATCGATGATATAAATGAATATATTACCAATAAACTAAAAGAATCATATCCAGATGTATCATTCAAAATAAAAGCGAATAATAACACTCTGAAAAGTGAAGTATGGTGCTCTAAGGAAATAGATGTTTCCAAACCTCACAATTTAGGATTGTTACTTGGTTTCACAAATTCAGATAACACAAAATTAGAGGCAAATAAATGGCACGAGTCACCAAGTCAAGTTTGTATTAACAAAGTTGATGTCATACGGATAACTTGTAATATTGTAACAGGTTCTTATAGAAACGGAATTGAAGGACACGTCTTACACGAATTTTATCCATTAGTTGGACCTGGGTTTAAAATTGTTGAGAGACCCGAAACAGTAAATTATCTTCCTATTTTACAGACAAAATAATCTATCAGAATTCGATATACGACTGGAAGATCGAAATGGTGATTTAGTGAACTTTAGAGGTGAAAATATTAATTTACGTGTTCATATTAGAGAGAAATCAAGAAACTGACAATGGGTTTGGTGTTCAAATCATCATCATCTTGTAAAAATCACAGTGCTGTTTTACAGAGAACAACGCAATCAAATTTCAGTAGCCCTCGAACTGTCAAAGTGTTAACACTGAGAAATCGCTTATTTCTTAATTCGTTGGGTTTATTTAATACACATCAGAATGAACAAAAATATACTAGATATCAGTGAAAACGTTAATTTCGATGATTCAATCATTGATATTGAATGGCACTCCCACAATCCATACTCTTCGAATTCATTAAAAAATAGCGATGAAATCAGAATACCAATTCACCAACAAGATGTATTCACTTTGCCCAGCAAAAGTTTTTCTGTTGATTGAGGGAAAAATTTTAAAGCCTGCAGATAATTCTGAAGATTCCACGACAGAATTAGTAAATAATGCCGTGGGATTTTTTGTTTGATGAAATAAGATATGAACTGTGCGGGACGGAAATTGATAGGATTAAAAATGTTGGTATTACGACTACAATAAAGAATTTACTAACATCTCGTCCCAGTGATGCTAACTGGATGGAAAATTCTGGTTGGAATATTTCTACAATTGGAAATTTAAAGGAAAGAAAGGAATTTTCATTTTGCGTACTACTTAAATTACTTCTTGGATTTGCAGAAGACTATAATATCATTTTACTGAATGTTAAACAAGAGTTAGTACTATTGAGAGCATCTTCCGACAAAAATTCTGTCGTTCAATCTGCAACTGCTAAACACGAAATTAAAATAAATTTAACCAAAGTTGTTTGGAAAATACCTTATGTACGTGTTGATGACAATATAAAATTGTCACTTTGAAAAATTGTTGAGAGAGATCAACCGATTTCCGTTCCTTTTTGGAAATGGTAGCTAAATGAATATCCATATTGGTTTTACAGTATTAGAGTTAAGCAAGTTTCACATGTACAAATTTTACTACAATGTTCTTAAAGAGTAACTACAACGAAAAGCAAATAAATTTATTATACATAGATACTGATTCATTTTTCCTAGAAGTATTTACTGATGATGTCTATTCCGATTTCAATGATCCTAAAGTTAAACAGTACTTTGATATGTCTGATTATCCTCAGAATCATAAGTGTTATTCACTAGACAATAAGAAGAAACTTGGTTGTTTTAAAGATGAGACATGTAGCGTTGTTGTAACAGATTTTATTGGATTGAGACCTAAACTGTACACATTTCGAACTGTAAACGATGATTTGTTAATAGAATCTAAAAATATGAACTTTAAAAAAGCAAAAGGAGTGACCAAACCTGTTATTGAAAAACATATAACGTTTCAGGATTATGAAATGTGTTTGAAAAATAATTTATGCACAGAAGAGATATTAGAATATTTAGATCAAACAAACACGATGTAAAGACTATTACAATCAACAAACTCGCTTTAAGCTGTAATGATGATAAGAGATTCATATGTAATGATGGTATCACTACATTGGCATACGGTCATTATCTGTTATAAATAAAATATTGACTCTTTCTTAGTTCTTGTTTGTTAATTGTCGATAAGATAAGCTAAATTTAAACTGTGTGCTCTAATATAAGTTTCTACTGTAAATTTGACTCTCTCAGTGGTTGTAATATTATAGTTTGACTCTTTCATAAGTTCTTCTTTGTTCTAATGTAAATGTGAATTTTAACTTTCTCACTGGTTCCTGTTTTGTTCATTACAAAACTTGTGATTTGTAATTTTAATATTAATAATAAACCATTGTAAGTTTGATTCTCTCATATGTTCTTCTTTGTTCTAATGTAAATTTTAACTCTCTCACTGGTTCTTGTTTGTTCATCACAAAACTTGTGATTTTGTAATTTTAATATTAATAATAAACCACACTACTATTCTGCAATTGATTTCATGTTTTGTTTTCTTCTGCCTATATCCTTTTATTATTTAAGTAGGTTTTGCAATAATGGGTTATAAATCATAGACAAATTGTATACAACTCATTTTATTACATAATCTTTTTTACAATGCCAGACAATGGTAAATACTGAATTAAAGCATCATGGATGATTAAGCAATATGCAGCCGTGTTAGGAGGTATCTCTTCAGAAGTTTGAATCTCTATCCTTACATCAAGTGATCCCATTTTCAACGCCTCCACTTGTTTGGAACAATCGATTACAAAGAAGGGAGCCTTTGCCAAAAAAAATGTTTTGTCTAAACAAGGTTGATCATCAGAGCCTGAATAGTACGAAGATTGAAATCTCGAATATAAGTCGTACAACAGTGATTTGTTTTCCATTCAAATTATCATATGGATAATATTTGCTATTTAAATATCCGTCCTAAAAGGAACGGAAATCGGTTGATCTCTCTCAACAATTTTTCAAAGTGACAATTTTATATTGTCATCAACACGTACATAAGGTATTTTCCAAACAACTTTGGTTAAATTTATTTTAATTTCGTGTTTAGCAGTTGCAGATTGAACGACAGAATTTTTGTCGGAAGATGCTCTCAATAGTACTAACTCTTGTTTAACATTCAGTAAAATGATATTATAGTCTTCTGCAAATCCAAGAAGTAATTTAAGTAGTACGCAAAATGAAAATTCCTTTCTTTCCTTTAAATTTCCAATTGTAGAAATATTCCAACCAGAATTTTCCATCCAGTTAGCATCACTGGGACGAGATGTTAGTAAATTCTTTATTGTAGTCGTAATACCAACATTTTTAATCCTATCAATTTCCGTCCCGCACAGTTCATATCTTATTTCATCAAACAAAAATCCCACGGCATTATTTACTAATTCTGTCGTGGAATCTTCAGAATTATCTGCAGGCTTTAAAATTTTTCCCTCAATCAACAGAAAACTTTTGCTGGGCAAAGTGAATACATCTTGTTGGTGAATTGGTATTCTGATTTCATCGCTATTTTTTAATGAATTCGAAGAGTATGGATTGTGGGAGTGCCATTCAATATCAATGATTGAATCATCGAAATTAACGTTTTCACTGATATCTAGTATATTTTTGTTCATTCTGATGTGTATTAAATAAACCCAACGAATTAAGAAATAAGCGATTTCCCAGTGTTAACACTTTGACAGTTCGAGGGCTACTGAAATTTGATTACATTGTTCTCTGTAAAACAGCACTGTGATTTTTACAAGATGATGATGATTTGAACACCAAACCCATTGTCAGTTTCTTGATTTCTCTCTAATATGAACACGTAAATTAATATTTTCACCTCTAAAGTTCACTAAATCACCATTTCGATCTTCCAGTCGTATATCGAATTCTGATAGATTATTTTGTCTGTAAATAGGAAGATAATTTACTGTTTCGGGTCTCTCAACAATTTTAAACCCAGGTCCAACTAATGGATAAAATTCGTGTAAGACGTGTCCTTCAATTCCGTTTCTATAAGAACCTGTTACAATATTACAAGTTATCCGTATGACATCAACTTTGTTAATACAAACTTGACTTGGTGACTCGTGCCATTTATTTGCCTCTAATTTTGTGTTATCTGAATTTGTGAAACCAAGTAACAATCCTAAATTGTGAGGTTTGGAAACATCTATTTCCTTAGAGCACCATACTTCACTTTTCAGAGTGTTATTATTCGCTTTTATTTTGAATGATACATCTGGATATGATTCTTTTAGTTTATTGGTAATATATTCATTTATATCATCGATCTCGTAAGATCCAGTAGGAAGAGATATCTCAATAGTTGAATCAATATAGAGCTTATTGTTAACACTTTCTTCAACATTAGGAATCGAATTGTAAGTCATTAAATCCAAGAAACCCATTTCCCATTCTACAGATTTTGACAAATCTAACGGAGGAAATAACGTGCATTTCAGATGTGATGATCGTCCTGTAATACAAATCATTTGTTCGTTAATAAAAACTCTAAACACAAATGTCCACAGTTTACTGTGTCCTCCTTTTGTCTTGGAAAATAGTTATACCTGATTGTTACGTGATGGGCTCCGCTGTTAAAATAATTCTGTAGTTCAGTAGGCGGTCTTAAATTACCAAAACTGTCAAAGTAGTACACTTCGTATCCACGCTTTACGTAACATACCCAATGAGTACCGCGACCTTTTATACTGTCTAAGTTAACAACAGCTGATTCATTTTCATTTACTTTCAGCGGTAACAAATCCCTCATAAACACGCCTCTAAAAAATGGTATCTTCAACCGGCTGGCACATTGTAAAATGTCTAAATGAGACAGCGGTTGATTTGGTAAGTCTTCAATTATTTTCGATGAGTACTTTTTCTTTTTTTTTATTCCAGAACCAGAATACGGTTTTAGATATAGCCCTTTGCCTTTTAAATTTTTATTCCTTTGGTGTTTCCTCTTAGTAGGCTTTTTCTTAGCTCTCTTATTCTTGACATTTCTTCTTTTCCTTGCCGTCAACCTGCCTCCACCGCCACTCAATTTACCTTTAGCTTTCATAATGTTTGTAACTGCCCACGCAGCAGCCTTTTCACTTAAACTCGAGTCCGATGCTTTAAATCTTTCCCAAGCCTTTTCAGCTAAAACTCTATCGGCAATTGATCTTTGTGTATTATCTTTGAATTTTGAGTACGCTATATCGTGTTCCTTGCATGCCTGGTACATTTCTAGCTAACTTATCCTGTAATCTCGTGCCTGGCCCACAGTAAGAATAGTTTGGGAGGTGTAATTCAACAGGTAAAAGATCGATTCCACGATTTAAAATACTACTTGCTGTGTTTCCAAGAGTACTTAACAGTCCAGAGCCACGAAAAGAACTGCAGCGGTTACTTCTATTTTGCATATTTATTCTCTCGCTGAGGAGTCGTGTTCACGTGTTGGAGGTTCTTCCTTAACTGAAAAAAGATCAAGCCAATCTATGTTTTTATGTTTCATAACCACATCTGACCATTCTTTTTTTGATTTCTTTTTCTTTACATTTTTATGAATCTGACTGTAAATCGCGTACGTTATATCAACAATAGTTTCCATTAAATACAGTTTATTTACAGCATCATAAATAAGTTTTGGTTTAGAAAGATTTACTATTTTAGCACTTTTTACGTCAACGTCTCCAGACTTATCATTTAACAGTAACGCATTGTTTTTTAAGTACTCAATATTGACAGCATCGTGTAAGTGTTCAGGTTTTCCAACATTTGATAAAGGTAATTTTCCGACATCGAAAGAGCGATTATCTTCAGCTCTTGTCAGAGCATGGTTATTGAAATATTTCAGGTTTACAACGTCAAAGTCCTCAACTGGTCCACTCACGTTTTGTATAACGTTATTTTTTGCATCGATGTTCTTATTTTTAATCATTATACAGTCTCCGACCGCATTTCTTACATATTTAACGTTTACAGCATCCAAAACGTTATTTGGTTCTCCAATATTCGAAATGGTTAAATTTTGCGCATCAAATACATTATTAACATTACTCTTTATTAGCGCGTGGTTGTTAAAATAGTTGACATTCACAACGTCGTTTCTGTCAAGCGGTTCTCCAACGTTTCTTATTATTCTGTTCTTTGCATCAAAATTACCGCTGATAATACCTAAACAGTTTTGAACCGATTTCTGTAGTGTTTGTAAATTAACACCATCTTTCCTGTGAGTTGCGTTTGCAACATAACACAGTTTTCTATTTTGTATATCATAGTTTCCATGAGGAGTGAGTTCAAACCCCTCTCCTTTAGGTCCTCTAATAGGTTTTGTACTCGTTGAATGGTGTCCAAATTTATCAATACTCATGATTAATGTACACAGTATAAGGGGTAGGAATAGAATGAAGAATATATTATGTTGCAAAATATATTTAATCAACAGTATCAATACCGCTACATTGTTTTAACAATACAGGTTCTAATTCTCGTAGTTCTTCAATAATCGAGTTAATTTCACTTGAATGGCCTGTATTTCCTGCTTGCTGTGATGTTAATAGTAACCTTAATCGATCTACAAGTTCATTAGGGTCATCGAAGTAAACGTAATTCGGTTTCGTGTTGGTAAGCACGATACCACTCCCAGTTGCTGCGTTACTTAATATATCAGAATATGTTCTCATTTGAGTGTCCTCAAGATA
Source organism: Homalodisca vitripennis (assembly GCF_021130785.1). NCBI lineage: Eukaryota > Metazoa > Arthropoda > Insecta > Hemiptera > Cicadellidae > Homalodisca > Homalodisca vitripennis. The sequence goes on from NW_025778633.1 coordinate 39,833, forward strand.
CGGTTCTCGATTAGCCAACTGAACAATAATATTTTTATATTTATTTCCTCTGTTTGATTTAATTTTTCCAATTGTCGAATAATTTGCTCTATGAACATTAGTTTCTCTCAAAATGGCAGCGTATGCATTTAGGTCTTCTTCCGTATAAATATAATCATTGGGATTATTCATGACAATCAACTCATACAGACCAGGTGTACCTTTGTATCTTTTTCCTTCTATTAAAATATCATCAACATCAATTTCTATTTGTTTGTCACCTATCATCCAATTATCACCATCAATACAGTTATGGTCAACTTGTTTACCTCCTTGTATTAGTTTTAAAAAGTAATCTCTAGAAATCTTTCCCGTAAACTTATTTTTAATAAAATCCTTAACAAGCTTTCTCCCTTCAGGTGTTCTAATCATTTCTTGACCGCTTGTAGACTCGTACACCTCTTCATCTGGCTGGTTTATTGGTTGTGTCATCATCTCTAAGTCATTATCATAATTTGGTTTTTCTGCTTCGTAGTCACTATCATAACTAGTTTCTTGAAGTTTGCTACGTTTTGCAGGCGTTTCCTCGTGATCTACTGTATTTTCCTTCTTAAATTCTTTCTTGAAGTTTTCACCCTTCTTAATAAGTTGTTTTAATGGCTCTGATATACTGTAGGTTTTAATTTCTTTTCCAACTGTTCCTCTGTTTCTAAAATTCCACGTTTAAGTGCTAAATGTTTTTGTTTGATATTTTTTCGAAGTTGTGCAATTTCCTTAATAATAATTTCCTTCGATTTGTTTTCCATTGGTCCCTCGTCCATCTTTACTCTTTGTTATTCAAACACCAACTGAAGAATCAGGTACTCAGTAAACCATTTGTAATCCCCCACCTCCCCTTTTATAGTTTTTTTACAAACACGTCAAATCCTGCTCGGTATCGTCCTTTATGAAGATGGCTTTCCTTGTCAATAACAATAAATTTATTGCATCCTTGTTTCCAAATCTTAAAACACATATTTTTAAACATGTCAAAACTCATATCTGGGTTTACGTGATCATGGTATATAATATGATGTAAGTTGCGATCATCTTGCTTGAAAACTACTATAAGATTCGCATTATCACGCACCAATTGTTTTGGAATGTAGGTGTATGTTTGACAAATATAAAACGTATCAACATCGCTGTGTCTCCCCATGGAAAAGTAGTTTTTTTTTATGTTATTTTGTTTGCCACACGCCACATCATCGAAAATCATAACTGAGTTTGACTTAATTTCACTTGGATGAGGAACATCATCATTGTCTGAAAACGTAAAGTATCCGATTTCAGGAAGTTTTTTCAACACACGTTGTAAAAACTCATATTTTGTTTGATATAAAGACTTCGAAAATATATAAATGTTATCAAAGAATAAGCCTTGTGGAGAAAATACAAGATTTAACACTAAATTTGTTTTTCCACAATTGGAAGGAATCCGCAAATTATACATCTTATAGTGTTAGGTAGTAAATCTCCATGTTGTTTACTATGTTTGAATTTTCTTTTTACCAACACATCTAGATTTACAACAGATAATTGTTTTCTCTGTTTTTCAAACTTCATTATACAAGATCAGACTTTTTAATCCAACTGTCATGTGTTGGGTCAAAACCTAACCAGCGTACTAGTACTTTATCTCCTTTTTTTCTGATAACCTTTTCAATTAAATACGTATCACTATATCGAGTTTTACTCAATTCTTCTTGATAGAACCCTCCTCTGATGATATTTCCCTGGTAATCTCTTAGAATATAAGTTATAGGTTTTGTAGGCTGTACTTTATATACAGTATATATTTCATTGCTCCAGCGAGGAAAATAACCCTTCGTAAACTCCTTTTGTTTCCTGCTTATTCTGACACGATCACCAATCTTAAATATTTGTCTCGGTTTAATCTTCTGACGGTCTCTAAAGATTTTCATTAAAATACCTTTTTCGTTTCGTTTAGTCACTTCTATTGGTTTGATTCCTATTGTCCTGTGAACGGTATTATTATATATATTTATAAGTTTTGGTAATAAACTGATCCAACGGTAATTGCCTTGCTCGCTAAAAACTCTCCACATTTTACTCTTAAGTGTGCGATTGAATCTCTCAACGATAGGAGCCTTTTTATCCGAAAACGTATGATAGTGATTTATTTCATACGAGTTTAATAATGATTTAATCCTATGATTATACCATTCAGTTCCCTGATCAGTCTGAAAGTGTTTCATTGGGTATTTAATCAACACAGGTTTTAGAACTTTCTCAATTTCAATCGCACTTTTAGATTTCAACGGTATTGCAATGGCAAATTTACTAAAACAATTAATAATTGTCATTATGTACTTATAACCTCTGTTCTGCTTTTGAAATTGAATCATTTCCACTAAATCAGCTTGATATAAGTCATTAATACCTTTAAGTTCAACATGACGGGTAGGAAAGTTCCTACGTGCTTGTTTATGTAATTCTTTAGCAATATCAGCTCTAACAGTTAATGTATTCATCTTGAGGTACTCACAGTAAGTGAAAAGTAAAAACAACATATAAAGCATAATATAGTATTTTTTATTTAACAAGTTCACAAAAAGGTGATGCTTTCTTGTGTTCTTCTTGTGGGTTGTCTTCAGGACCCCATTGATCCAGCGTGACACCGCAGCTGATACAGGTAGTCGCATCATCAGCTCCAGTGTAATAGAATCCGGTTTTCACCATCTCTTCAATCGGAGGAAATATTTTAGGCCACATTATAAAAGTTTCTTTCATAACTTCCTCCGTCTCGAGAATGGATTTTCTATATTTACAGTAATTATTATAATCTTCCTTAGTAAATTTACTCATATCACAATCCGGATTACTGAGTTTGTGAAGAAAATTTAAATGTCTAATAGTTAGTCTAGTACTGTCTGATTGCCATCCACATCCACAACAAATAACATTTTCAAAAAACTTAGTTCGATAAAACCCTGATACTACTAAATCTCTTTTGCTACAGCTGAAAATATTACAACATCCATCATTACTGTCTGCTGACATGGTTGTTCAGTCTGATAAAACGTTAACACTAATGATTATTTCACAAGAACATTCATTAAAATTCCATTTCTTATCTATGAACTTTGAACTCTATATAATGATAAAATTCATGTGGAAATAATGCTAATTATGTACAAATATTCTTTTTTTAATTTAAAGCAGAAGACGATGGTGCTAACAATTTATTCAAACAAAAATTACAATGCCTTTTTCTCAGATTATATGGATAGTGCTCTTTACATCTCATACTCATGACAATTTCCATGTCACATTTCAAATTACTAGATAGTTTATCGTACACATTTTCTACATCCTCAGAATGATTTACAATAAACTGTTTTGGAAGTAACTTAACCAATTCAACCGACATATGTTTGTAACCTTTTTTAAAACACTCCTTGAGAGCTAAATCAACATTTCCCATATAATTCTCTACAGACTTTTGCGCTTTAAGCCATTGCAACAAGACGTGGACATTGATATAAGCACAGTTATGTGAACTGTGATTGAAACTACATTCTTTCATTAATGTAGGTTGAAAAAAATTTGACCTTAACACAGCAAAACTAGGACAGCCAATATCTTCTATGTTAATAACATTTACATTAAAATTTGACAAGAAATTTGTAATAAACCTCTGTTTTTCACTCCCCTTAACATAAATATTTCCACTTATTTTAACTTCTGAAAATACGTCTTTCATTTCATTGTAACTTCTATAACCTGACCCCCAATACAGTCCATGATATTGTCTCTCCAACCACAACACATTTTTTTGGATTTGAGGTGAAAGTTCATGAAATTCACAAGGTGGTTGAAATAAATGAAGCTCATAGACTTGAGCATCAGTTGATATGAGAGCAAGTTCCTTTACAATGAAATCATTTGCACTGTTCTTAAATCCTTGAAAATCTAGTACGAATTCCATTGTCTTACAATGGTGAGCCGTTGAACTCTGCATTTAGTTATTTCTGAAAAAAACAAAAAACACTATATTATCATTTTGTTGAAAAGGAGGAAAATGGTTCATTCTAAACATTATTATATTAACTCGTTAAGCTTTTCAGCCTTTGAATATCTTAAGACACATCTGGGTTTAACTCAACTATATGTTAATATTTCTGGAAACCAATACTTGTTTGGCGATTCAATTTTGAGTAATTTAAATACAAAAGAATCGTGTACACTTACCTCAATGAAGACAACATCAAGCCGCTGATGACAACTAGCTGCTTTTGGAAAAAATTGTGTCCGTATATATACCAGACAGTCACGTGAATAATTGACGTAACTAGTTAAAAATAATTCGTCAGTTTGACAGCTAACGAAAAAAGTTATAATAATTTGTTAAAAAATTTCATCCGAAAATACATGCAACTCTCTGTTAAAAAAAATCATTTCAGAATCTTGTTCTAAAACACGTAATTTTGCATTCAATCTGACGATTTCATCATTTAACTGTTCTATTCTGTCAATGTATTCTTCTATAACTCGTAGTAAGGATTCTTTAACGAATAAAAGTCGGTGAAGCGCGGCGTAAGCCCGGCGTGCGAGCTAAATAATTATAAACTATGCGGTATAGAAATTGATAGGACCAAGAAATGCTTGTTGGAATATTTCTACAATTAAAATTTAAAAGAAAAGAATTTTCATTTTGCGTACCACTTAAATTACTTCTTGGTTTTTTAGAAGACTATAGTAACGTTTGGCGGCGGCGCGGTCGCGGGGAGAGAAGGATTTTTTTTTTAGCGTCGTCGGCGCGGGGACACACACACACACCTAGCTGCGGCTCGCCGGCCGGTGCGGTGGTGAGATTAGGATGTAAACACTCGCTATCACGGGGTCGGGAGGTCAAGAGCGCCGACGAGGATGTAAACAATTCTATCGCTTCGCGGGGGGGCCGCAAGTGGGTCAAGGAACTAGATAACAGTGGATATCTCGGAGTTAATTAGATTTTAAATGGGGTCAAGGGTGGCACGCGCCACTGACGTCACGGGGATTTCGGGGGCAGAAGCTATATATTACTCTACTCTTATGATCATCACGGAGGTAAATCCAAGGATTCTCCAGGACCTTTTCAATGCGGGTTTCTCAGATGGTGTCTTTTTCTCTGCATGGAAGGTTGCCCGCCTAGTCTTGATCTACAAGGCTAATGCTGCACTGGTAACTCCTTCGTTTCGCCCCTTGTGTATACTCGACACTGCAGAAAAGGTGATAGAGAAGTTCATTCGTGTCGAACTGGTCGGAGAGATTGCCTCTGCGGGTGACTTGTCACCACAGTAGCACGGTTTCTGATCCGGCCACTCTACCATCGACGCCATCTAGGTAGTGCAGGCAGTGCGGAAGGTGTGAGGAACACAGCCATTGGACCACAGCTCGTCACACTTAATGTAAAAAACTTTTTTAATTATGCCAAGAGGAGCGAAATGCTGGGGCGCTAAAGCCCACGTTCCACGTTCCTATTAATCTCCTGAGAATTATCGAATCGTACTTGACGGATCGTATCCTGCTGTATGATACTACCGACGGTCAGCAAACACCACTTGTTGATGTTGTCAGTTCAATCTGTTCAGTCTGTACGGAAGTGAGGTCTCGGCCCACATCTTGGAGAAACATGTTTACCAAATCCGGCTCTCCCGAGTCCAGCGCCGAGGAGCCCTACGAGTCGCATGGGCTTACCGTATGGTTTCCGAATCAGCAGTGATGGGGGATCGCTGATGTCTTTCCCATCTACCATCTTCTGATGGAGAGACAAGCGATCTACCACCACTTGGATTGGAAAGCCGAGTCAAGGGGACGTTGGTTCTTCAGACTCATCCCGAACATTCGGCTATGAATGGAACGGCAGTACGGTAAGGTTGATTATTTCTCTCCTGACATTCGCAGCACAAGTTTTTCGAATCAGCAAGTCTCTGCTGAGATCGGTTTCGCAGTCGCACAAGAGATCATCGTTGGAGCTATGCTCCAGGGAGAGGACACATGGAACTGTGTGAAGCACTATGTCCAGTCTGTACTTCGAGCGAAAAAGGCCGATCTCTGTCGGCCCTAACTTTCTGATTCCAACGATAAGAAAAGCCCTAGTGGCGTAACTTCACAGGCTTCGCCTAAAGTAATGGGCTAAACAGTTCCAGGTTAGTCTCCTCGGTGGTGAGGGGACTTTAGCCGGTAGTCCGTGAGACAATGAGTCTGCGGAATTCCAGCACTATTAAGCCTTTCAGTGTGTGCTAAAGGCATTTTAACCTCTTTTCAACCCCCCAAAAATGTTATATTAACTATCTTTAGTCTCTATCGTAGCTATTACTCTACAGTCAAATGTGAGTTATGATAATACAATAGTTTATGATAATACTTTAACCTATCAAATATATGTGTTTATTAATTCATTTATTAATTTCGGTAGGCAATAAACATACTATTGTTGTCAATCTTATTTTGTATATCTTTAACCGCATATGGATACCAATGGATTATTTAAGTACACAATAAATAGTATTTAACCATAATTTTACATCTAGGTTTTTGCAAGACATATCTTCTAATTTTGTATCATCTTAGATTATATAAAACCCGAAAATATTCAAAGGCATTATACGCTAAAATATGTTTTTACAAGTGTTTGGTATCAAAATTATTCACATACAAATCCGTATTGTAGGTATAGCTCTTAAATTGAAATTAAACTTGTAGGAGTTTGGAAAAAGGCTCCTTTTATTAATTGGTCAATTCACACGTTGTTACCTTACGAAATGAACTAAAAATATGAGTAATTTCAATTAAATATTAATGTGAGCCACATTTGAATAATAATATAAAAGATAACAAAAATATTAATCATTAAATGAGCTAAAAAATAGGAAACAATCTTAAAATAAAATCTGAAATATATACGATAGTTTCATACATGGCTATGAAACTAGGTGATTTATACCAAATCTATGATCTATTAAACCTTTTGTCCTCTTTTAAGGAAGTCGTTAGAATAAAACGTCTTTTAGAAAGGACATATATCTTGATACTTACGTTGTCTACGTGAGGTTAAGTCAATGTATTGTAAGATTTTTTCAATTTAGTACTAAAACTTTTATATTCCTGGAGAAGAATTTAATTGCGGATTGCTATTAAATATTGCATATTATCCAATAATCTCAGGTAACAATGGTAATGTTTAGATTTAATAATTAATTGTATTCCACAAAAGGGGTAGTACACCAGGATACATGTAAAATAATACTTTTTTTAGGTGGACAATATTGATAATTCTGAAACCTGAAACATTACCACAAGTTTTGTGATGATTTTATGTTCATTGATTTACATTTTAAACTGAAGAGACGGTACAGTAGAATCAAATAACGGTACGTTTCTTTTATTAAATACGCTTTACTTTGTCTAATCGAGCTTGTAAATCTAACAAAATTGAGTAAAAGGTATAATATAACTCTTGTTCTGAGGTATTGCTTTCTGTCCTTTACGAGAAAAACATTTACTTGATTGAAACTCGTTTCGTACTTACAATAAATGTAGATTGTATGACAGCAATATACTGTTGTAACGACACGTGAAATTTTTATCGTTTTTCATAAATAAAGATGTTTATTGTTTTATAAAAACCTTTCTGAATGGGGCATTACTTGCACAATTTCTATCCAACTGTTTATTTTCTTTCTACTGAATACTTAGCTGAAAAACAAACGTCATTTCTGTCCTTACTTATAATCTTCTTCAAGTGAACTTCAACGTTAATACATTTTGCCTTTGCTGGAATACATTCAGCCATTTCTAGGTGCATTCACTACTGAACGTGTATAACGTATACGTCATATGTCAAAAGAAATGTCCATAGTGTTAGTAGAATAGAATTCCACCTTTGGATTACGTCACCATCAGAAACCAACAAAGCAGTACAATTGATATATATTTAGCTGTGTTTGCTTATAGCTTTGTTTACGCCTCAAAGAAGATCGTTAAAGCATGCAGGTGATAATGACATTAGACACATATTTATGTTATATCAAACTACATGAACCGGATAACATTTTCTCTGAAATATCCAACAGCAACATCTCTTCTTCTTCTTACCCCTCTTCTAATCCTTTACTAGTATATATTAAAATATATGGGATTTTTTTATTAGTTAGACAATAGTTACTTAGTTAAATTTAGAGCATTTAGTAATTATGTTACTATTGTGAACTAAAAATTGGAACTATGTAAAAGATGATGATAAATCCATTACACATTCCTATAGTTACTGAATATATAAATTATTTGTACATTCAGTCTTAAAACTATGTAAATAGCCAGTGTATCTTAATTAGGTCCCAATAGAATGTTTTAATTTATATTCTATGTCATATTTATATTATTATATTTTTTACTCTAAAAATTTATCTCTGTATTAATATGTATTTCAGTAAAGTGTAAGAGCTATTCAAGACCCATCAAGGATCAATTCTGGCTGGTTTATACCTTCCAGTTGAACCTACCACTGGGCACAGCAGAAACTGAAGTGTGGCAACCTTATGGATGTCCAGAAGCGGCACATCACTAACCGCAACTTTCGAGATTCTAGGATGCAAGAGTAATTTGATGGGTCTATTCTACTGCCGGAAATGATTGTTGGAGTTGATGGGGTTCGTTCCCTAACTATAAGAGGTACTTGCTAGCCTGAAAAAAGGTGTTCCCCTGCCTGCTTTGACTTTGAGATGCTGGTTTAGAGCTGGCCTCCCCTTCTTCCGGGAGGACATGACTGAGATTAGTGCCCTAATTCTTCCTCATGGATCTCGAAAGGAGGTGGCCCCTACCCTACCCATCCTGAACATCCTGTCACTTCGGAATCAGTTCTAAAGTTCTTATATAATTAATAGCAATCTATGAGCTTCTTGTCCTAAGAGAAAAAAGAGCCATTCAAGAGTAAAATGTGTATTAGAGAGAAATACAAATGAAAATTAGAAATACAAGTGCATACAAGGTATACTTAATAGTTTATAGTGGGTGAAATATATTATTAGTAAATAGCAGCTATTATTTAATAAATAAAACATCACCTTATACTTATGTTTTATTTAATCCCACAATAAATTTCAACTCAATTTATTTGGGCAATAAATAAACTTATCGAGGAAAATATAATTTTGTAGTTACCATCATATTGTCATTGTGCTCAAACTTTTCCTCCTGAAATGATATGCCTTTGTGTATTCTAACCATGTGATAATGTGTCCTGTTCCATGGATTCAATATATTCGAGTTCCCTTTTAAACTAAGATAGTGTTACATTTCAAGGAAATCAGTAATGGGTAGTGAATATACTCTTTAACAACGTATCGGTAGTTATATAAAATGCGATGCGACAAAGGACAAACTAAACTTACGTTCCTTGAGAAAGGAATAATATTTTATTCGGTAGAATGCTCAGTGGTAGTACTGCTTGGTTGGAGAATAAATTTCAGGGAAACAACCGTCAAACCTGCGACTGTCAGCTTATTTGTCAGCGCACTCTATCGGTCTTATGGAAGCCTAAAGCACCTGACTGTTCGTTTCTACTCAAACCATTGGACAATAAAAACGATGACCATATTATACATATATTTCCATAGTTCATTCTATAAACGTACTTCAAAAATAGAAATAGAAATCATGAAGCAAAATAAACTGCATTGTGAGATTTTGTATTGAATCCAAAATTAAACCGCTGTATAAGTGGTAGATATTTGCTTAAAATATGTTCAAACTGGTAATATTAGTTTTATCTTAATCAGTAATGATTAATTGACTGAGCGATAGCGAAGTACGTTAAAGGGGATGGACAAATTTACGTTCGCCTGTTTCTCTGCACGATAACTCGAGAACGAACTGGCCTATAGTCTTCATTTCTATATAAACAATAGTGAGTTTGATTATAGTGCATGTCACATCACGGGATTTGACTGAGCGTTAGTGAGCATTGTTATATAAATGTTATGGGTTACTATGATGACAAACCTAATCTATGATGGTTAGAATTGTGGTTAGATTATAGAAATATATTTTTCAATTACAACAAAAAGGCATGGAATAAATTTGTTTAACATACTTTATTCAAACATATGATATTTAAACAAGTGCAATACTTTAAACATGTAATCTGACTCGATAAGATATCCCGAGAAACATTTTATTTATAGACTAAAACTTTTGCATGAAACTTCATAGGCAAGAAGATGCATGAATTTCTATCATGGGATTGCTTGTGCGTTATTGTAGTCTAACACGCAGAAGGCTGACAGATTTTTTTTCTGCCTGAAGGAGGGCTGTAAAACTGCACTTTTTATGTGATTATAAGTTTGACCGTAGGACGTCTTGAGAATGTAATTAGCTATATTAAGAACAACAATAACCACATTATTGATATAAAAGTATTTACTTGTGTCACCAATGTCAACATTGTAGTTTCTACTAATATTTTAATATATAAAAATGAAACTGAGATTAACCCTAGAGATATTCAGATAGTTCTATACTACAAATGTTTATAAGAAACGATTTCTTAAAAGTCTTAAGATGGACGCGGTTTGCATGTACTCAAATTCTTCTCTCATCTATAGAATAATAAACAGCAACATTAAAATAGTTGTTAAACTAGTAGATTAACTATAAAAAAACTACAGGTGAAGGTAGCAAGTTAAAAGAGATGTTTAGTTAGTTAATTGCATAGGTATATATTAACTTGATCTGAGTAACAATGAAAACTCAACTATGGCAACAGAAATTCCTTAGACTGGAAGAAAATTACAGAATAATCCTGGTAGGGTCAATAACGTAAACTTAACCATGGCGCCAAAAATATAATTAATTTAAACCAGAAGTATTCTTACACCGAAATCCCTAAAATAAAGACCATACGGAATTTCGCTTAAGATTACCATTTATTACATAATTAGTAAGTTAAAAGTTAAATGTTTTACTGAAAGTGTTTTGAGCTATTCAATATTATTCAGAGAATGTTGAATGCAATATAAGTTATTTCACAGGTACTGTTAAGAACGGTTTCACACTCCTATTTCAGAGTCCAAAAAAATCATCTTTAAATTTAAAACTTATCCCAGGATTTTTTGGAATGTGTTTTAAAAAGAATACGCTAAAGGTGTCAGACTTACAAAATGAAATTTTGTGCTGAGCCACGAGTTATAATATAAATACTCAGAAAAATCAACCATCGAACTCAATCATTTGCTTTCACTCACTTTATGATATTACAAAAATTGTAATTTTGTTTAGCGTCCCAGTGCGCATTATTCAATTGCGCGACAACAAATCTGAGCTTCAGTTACAGCTTGTTTGCCAGCCATTGTTTTTTAACCCAATAATAACGACAAACAAAGCCAGTTACGTGTGTTCTGATTTTATGGGAAAGTAATTTAATAGTGCACAGATTCACCAGCTAAGACACAAGTGTTTGTACGAGTAGTTTAATGAAGAACATTGAACTGTTCGTGAAATTACTTAGTGACAACTTCACCGAGAATTGTGCTGATGCTTTATACTCACTTACTCCCCCATCCTTCGTTACACAAAGAATGAAAGGCGGTTTATATATTTTTAAAGATCTAAGATATGGAGTTCAATATTACAGGAATATCTGCACCTATGCTCCTAACATCCAGTTGAAAACATACAGTTTCTTAAAAAATATTGCATTTAAAATGACAATTTCTATTTCTATAACTGGTAAGATTGTAATTTGAGATGAATTCCATCACCTTGTGAATTAACAGTACATACATAGACATTGTTTTTTTATGAATCCACAACATGCGTGATGTACTTAACAGTCCTCAATACATAGTCAATATAGTTACTATTTTTTAAATAGACAACTGCTACTCTTGTATATCTAATCCTTAAATCTTAACAGGTATACTGGAATATATGTTTAGATTTCAGTAACTAAACTAACCGTAACTAAACAGGAACTAGTGAAGGAAACAGGATTTTCCCGGACATTTGCTATCGTTCAGCGAAACAAGAAATCAGTAACACTACGTTACGAGATCTGCAATCTGATCTCTTCTTCAGGTAATAACTAACCTAATACATAATTACAAACTAGGTTAAAATAAAAAATCATACCAAAGCGTTGTGGCACGCCTAAGTCAGGAATCGCAACCACTATGTTGTTTGTCAACTTCACTAACTCTGAAAAAAAAAAACTTCACTAATCATTAAAACTGAATTACAGAATACAGGTCACAATACGTTTACATTCGTACACTAACCACCTACGACTGACCAGAGGGCACTAGCCAATGGCAATCGTCTCGGCAGACAAAAACAAGATGGCGGAAGTAAAAATGAAGGGGAACAGGAATGGACCCTTTTTGTTATTATTGGTTCTAGTGCGCATGTCACCGCCTTGCCTTGTTAGGTACATGTGACATTCACCTACTTATGGACGATCCTCCCAGTTATTGAGGGTCCACACATTATTGCCCTGATGATAAAAATTAGGGCAAAGTAAAGTTATTTAGAGAACGGAAAGCCCCTCACCGCGCATGTAACGGGGCAGCTTTTAAGATTTGGACAGCTGTTTTATTCAGCTTTTGGTACTAAGAACATGAATACTATTAAACACATTATATTTTTCTTAAATATTAAAAGTTACGTAACAGCTATTAAGGATTAGCGATGGGAAAGGGAATTTATATTGTTATTATTGGTAGTTAAATTGCTTAAAATTTCCAGGATATTTATTTTTACATGTTCTGGTTTAATAACAAATAGAGTGCAGAGCATAGTGGTTACAATGAAATAGTTACTTTAAACACATATTGGCTTGTACTACACAGGCTTGAACGTTAGGGTTTTGTTACACAAGGCTTTGATTGCTGAACAACCAGTCCCTTACGTTTAATTACCTGTAATCGTTAATTTACCGAGTTATTCTAATCTGCAATTACTGTCTTTGTCTGCGTGACTGCATCTTTGTTAATTGTAAACTTAAAAATTTTCAAGTGAAATACATTTTTTTATATGTGTATTTACGTTATATTGTACGTATGACTTATACCGCACCTGTTTTCATTGTGAAATATCTCAAATTAATTCACTATGCTGTGAAACTTTTCACATGATAGTGAATTAATTATGAAATTTGATGAATTAGACTTACAATACTTTATTATGACAATGCTTTTATTTATTTACCCCCCAGTAACAAATGAACATGTTTTCACAGTTGAGGGAATTATACATTTTATATCTAAACGAAAGAATCTAAGAAACAAAGCCAAATAGAATTTACCTCAAACACGATTAATGTAATTGTAGCACTCATGCGTAACTACTAATACAGATATGGTATTCTCTAACTACTAAGACAGATATGGTAGTATCTAACTACTAAGACAGATATGGTAGTCTCTAACTACTAAGACAGATATGGTAGTCTCTAACTACTAAGACAGATATGGTAGTCTCTAACTACTAAGACAGATATGGTAGTCTCTAACTTCTAAGACAAATATGGTAGTCTCTAACTACTAAGACAGATATGGTAGTCTCTAACTACTAAGACAGGTATGGTAGTCTCTAACTACTAAGAAAAATATGGTAGTCTCTAACTACTAAGACAGATATGGTAGTCTCTAACTACTAAGACAGATATGGTAGTCTTTAACTACTAAGACATATATGGTAGTCTCTACACTATACATATCATAGCATGTCAGTTTTCTCATTATTATTCTCCATCGCTATCCACCATAAACCAAGTGACACGTGTTTGTGGAACTTTATTATATGCTGTATGGTCAATCAATTGTCTAGTAACTGTTCTAAAATGAGGCACTACACTGTATTTCAATTCAACTATATAATAAATACTTTACATGTTTCCTTTAATAATATTTTACTGTAAAAGTGTGCAAAATCTTTTCTAAAAGGTTAAAGGTCATGTCGTACTATTATATAGTACAACCCGTGTATTTAAATAATTATTTTTAATTAAACTTTTTAGAATTTAAAAATTAGTATACGAGATAAAATTATACCCAATACATAACACGTAATCATTGCCAAACATAATAAATAACAGTAGATCGTTGAGTGTCATTATAAGGGAATATGTCAAAAAGTGGATATTTATTTTCCGATGACAACAAAGATAAAAACATGGGTAGCTCAAATTTTGTGTAAACAGAAAGAATTTTCTTATTGAGTTATCAACTTGTAATAGGGCATGTTTAAAAAATTTTGAATAAAATATTTATCTATTTTATATATGAAAGAAAATTTATTTTAAATTTAACCTCTCTACATCAATAGTCCTGTAAGACAAACTTTCAGAGCCCAGGTTTACTGTTCCTGCGCTACAGAACAGCCTTGATGGATAAAGGATTAAAATGTAATACATCCAAGATGAAGTTGGTGAACTTTGTTTGCCCCGACCATTGTCACTGTTAAACATGGAGTTGAGTTCTCGTTAACATTAGAGTTGAATAAGAAAATACTAAATTAGTCTAGTATTTCTATTACGAAATCATTTAAATTATGTAGTTGCAGTTTAACTCAAATAAAATTTAAATATCTACGCTTTGTTTTCATTGTAATCTAAACTCAAATACCAGCCTGAATGTATTTTGCAGATAAAATAAGTTCCTCTTTAGAAAGCAATATTCCATGAGATTTCGTGAGAATTTTAAATGAATGTAATATTAGTACTTGATCTGCATTGGGTTAGGTACTATAGTTTTAAAGTGAGACACTAAGCATTGTTATTACACATACTAGTTTTATCTGTGTTATGAATATGATGCTTGTTGTATAAAGTCCAGTTTTAGTTTATTTACTTCTTTAGTATTAATTTAGAACACTCAGTAATTCTGAAGCGGTGTAACAGAGTAAGAACATTGTGAATGTAATATTTTGTCTAAACAGTTTCAAAAATGGTTTATTATGATGACAGTGTTGATTTACCGGTGTTTGCGACCGTTTGCAACGCTTGCAGTGGAATCACAAGGTCTTAATTTAATTTTAGTTTGATTCCATTTTACTGCTTTCGACGAATAATCTGGAATTAAAACTTGTTCTACCCTCCCGGTACTTTTCAAATTGACCTCACACAAACAGTTACCCTTTATTTACTGTTAAGTAAGTAAAGTGAAGTATCTCTGTGAAGTTTCATGTACACGTTAGCTTTTTTATACCATTCCATAACATCAGCTGTTATCAATACAATGAGGTATCCCCCACTCTACAGAAGCTTTCTACAGAAAATGTCGGTTATCAGGTTTTGCATAAGAATAAGTGTTTTAGTGTAAGCAAAAGTATAATAATGCACAGTCTACACCACTCCACCCTGTTCTACCCGCTGCGGGTTTTTAACTGAGAACCTCAAGTTACGCCCTTTGTTATACACTATATTTAATATTAATAATCAAATTTACAGTGGTATAAACAGAGGGCTTTAAATAAAAATTTAATAAAAAGGTTTAGCTATTTTTATCGTGGCTCTTTTCAAAAACAATGGTCAAAAGACGTGTGGTAATTTTAGAATACTTATTTGATCATACAAGAATTTTTTTAAATCTATGGTGACGTTTTGGGGCCTACATCCTTACGTTATATATAGACGGATTGTAAAATATGCTATGTAAATTTGAAAATTAGTCGTTGGTAGATATACATTTTTATGTACAGTGTAAACTTCAAACCTAAAAATTGGTAATATTTTACATTTTTTTAAATATTGGGATACCTTACATACCTATACTGCTAACACTTTAAAACTTAAACAATACATTCGTATTATAATCATAAAATTCTGATCAAATGTAAAGCAATTTGATATAAATAAATAACACTTTTTGATGCAATATAAAACTTTTGAAATATAAAAATTGTTTTTCACATTCATTAGTTATATTTTGTTTAAATAATTCCAATAATTAACTGCTATACCTTCAGACGGATTTTATTAAACAACAAAATTAGAATATTTAAGTCAGAGATGTAGTTTCTCGTTTTGTCAAAACTATTGCTGGAGAAGAAAAATACAACTTTTGTAATTATAATTCTACTTTGGTGTTGACTTAAACCAGCTCGTTATCGTACCGTGACATTGTTTTTAGCGGACAGATTGTAGTAGCTCTTTCTTGGGAATTATAAATTTCAATTATGTATCAGGTAACTCTTTTCTTCTAATTTAGAATGATTTTCAATAATAATAATAGCCGCAATTCTATCAAACTATCCAAAAATCTGCCAAAAATGATTGAGTACTTAACATAATTTAAATAGTGTTTTATTTAATTGGTTTTTTTTGCCCTTTCTTTCTCATGTCAACAGCAATAAAATAACGTCAGATAACAGTCTTCAGGACAAATTAAAACATTAAATACGGTCACAACATGCGAGATTTCATCCCCAAATTATATCGAAACCAGTCGATTAAGTGAAATAGTTGTGATCACACAACGATTATCATATAATATAGTAGCTTGTGGAACCATCATTAAGACATTATAATATTTAGCAATTTGACGGGACAAACATTTTTGTGCAAAAATTCTCGTTATTTTAACAATCATCTCTCTAAAATTTGAACAGGTGTTCTTTTATTGTCACCGTTAGTTGGAAGTGCTTTAGTAAAAGCACTAAGTAAATTTCAAGTAATACATTCGTAATAAAAATCTCATTTTATATTATATTTTGACTCTTTTATTTTATATTTTTATCTGGTTTGAGAGCAGTGATTTAGGGACCTTTAATCGAGAGTGCGACTACCGTTTGTCTTTCCTCAACCAAAGTTCTTCCTTAAATTTAAAAGACAACAGTTAAAAAAATATACTAAGTTGTCTCTAGCACCTTTAACATTAAGAGTTTAAAAGCACAGATGGATATACACATAAACAGACAGAAAATGTTTGGCCTTTCGCTCCAAAAATTAATTTAGAGGGTTCCTTAGTGGACCATCAGGAACCTTTGCACAAAGTTTCAGGTCTCTGACATCTTTCTATCAAGAGTTATCGGTCAGATGGACAGGCACAAACGGACTAATGTTCGAACATTACTTTCCAAAATCAATAGGATTCTTCACTGGACCAAAAGAAACCTTTGTGCAAATTTTCAAATCTCTAAGACCTTTCTATCAAGATTTATCGCAGATGGACAGACATACAGTTAAACGGACTAATGTTCGAACGTTACATTCCAAAATCAATAGGATTCTTCACTGGATATCAATACAGGAACCTTAGTGCAAACTTTCAAATCTCTAAGATCTTTCTATCAAGAGCTATAGCTCAGGCGAGTAAGTAGACTTTGCCAGATTGACCGTAAACGGTAATAGTTTCAAATTGGGTCCTTACTAGTGATAAAATAAATCCTCACACTTGACAGTGATTTTGAATGGAGAAAGAAATTCAATCAGTCTTGTAGCTCAATTAAGGCAAAGCTTACGTTTATTGGTCTGAAGGGCACAAAGTCAATGTATATAATCCTAAAAGTTATTTGCAGTGCTTCCGGTATGATAGGTTAACCGGATATTAAGGAAATTATTCAGCCACTACTGCTGAGATGTGATGTGCAGAAATTTAATCAGCTCGTAACTAACTAGATAATCGTACACGGATTCATATAGATTTTAACGGTTTGCTTTTTACCTAAATACATCTTGTTTTAAGATAATACGAGTATTCAAACTGCAATCATCCTCGTGACATCCAGTAGATCTATCGCGTTTTCTCTAATCAGGTCCCCCAGTACCCAAAACTACTAAAATTTGAGCATTTGTTATAATTTAAATAAAGATTGAATCACAAAAAGTACCTACTCCGCTGGGACTCGAATCCTATATCTCTTACTTGCCGGGTGAATGTGATACCACTACATCATTGAGCTTACTTTTACAACTGATTTATTTTGTATTCGCCCGTTTTTGTTGAATTCGATTCCCGTCGGAGTAAGTTCTTTTTGTGAATCATTCTTTACTGATATAAAATTAGGCTTTGGCCGTTATGAGAAAATAAATGAGTGAATTTGAAGCATCTCATTATATATAGCTTTATGCGGTAAACTGTATCTCTTAAGGCTAAGTATATGCTGGAGTAAAGTTTAAGGTAGGTTTGAAAATTAAATTTTTATTCGTTTTTTTGCTAATAAAGATTAATAATAATAATAATAATAATAAGTAGTATATTAAATTAAGAAAAATATAAAAATTACATTTAACCTTAATGAGCCTTTTTTTATAAATTAGTAAGCCAATTGAGGCAAACATCCCTGCTCGTTTTGACAAAATTATAAAATGGGAAAATAGTCAAACTAAATCAACCATATAACAAAGATTTAAGATACAATAGTTTGTTTGAGGGCCAAATAGATTTAATAGAAGATGGGTCTTGATCCAGTGAACCAAGTATCTTTCATTTTTGCTAAGAAACTTAAGAAATTTAATTTGTTTAAATTATTTAGGAATGGACTTTAATACATATATTCTTGTGGTAATTTATTTTTAGAACTAGGCTTAAACTATCTCTTATACAGTACGGTATATTAGAAGCGTAAGGCATTTTTGTAAATATGCGATTGCTCCAAAAAAGTAAATTATTTGTTTGCATTTAATCATACGGTATTTTATTTATCAACGACACCAAAACACACCTTTATATAGCCGTTATTATAGCAAATTATTAAAATTCAATGGAGCGAAACGAAACTCCACGCATGTTTATTATTTCTTAATTGTTTACTCGATAACAAAACTGATAAGTGAACATAATATATTCAATTATAAAACTTTTTTGCCTAATTTTCTTTACTGGGAAAATATGTTTTTTAATCATTAAATTAATTTGTTAAAACGTAATATTCGCAGTAAACCTAACTCCTAATTCAACACATCGTGTTGTCAACTTCATCGTGTAATTTTATGGTGATTTGTCAAAGGAATTACCTCTCAGAGTGAACACCAATGTATTGTAACCATAAAATAAAGCAATAAATTTCATATGTACAAGATAAAAATTTTTTTAATATCCGTTTTGTTGCCAATATTCTTTTTTATGATAAATTACAGTAGAAAGCTATAATAATGCAAATAACCTGAGTATAATGCTTATTCCTCTCTTTTTCATACATTTTTTTAAAATTACCCAATTCCCCAGGACAATTAAATTTCACTAAAACCTACTACTTTTTATCTACTTATGCTTAAGGAAAATCAATACTTATGGGAAAATGTTATAGACAATGATATATCTCGTATGATGTCTTTATGGTTTTGCACTTAGAGACACGAACGCTCAATGAGGAACTCGTAGTGCTATTTCATTTTAAAGAATTATTAACTAAAGATATTATTGCCAAAAATAATAGTACAAGAAAATAAAACCTTAGAAAGCACAAGATTCTTCTCCTCTTGACAGATGAAAAGAGGCAGGTAATTCGTAAATAAATTTTAATAATAATAGTGATTTATTAGTAATTATAATTTAGAGTGAAAATATTTTAGGTTAGGGACGGTTTTTTTTTAATTATTAATTAATATTATAATAATTGTGTTATATTACGCCTCAAATTATAGGTATTAATATTGTCGTATCATTACAATAAACAATGATAGACATAATGTTCAAGCGGTGCTGACTTAACGAGATCTTCGGACTCGCCGTTTATGATAATCATTGTGTATTATAACACAATATAATGTTTCACGGTTCAAAGTACTTTGCTTTCATGAATACTTAATAACTTTGAGTGCTCGTACAGTAAAGGAGCACGGGCTGTTTGGGCGAAAATGAATATTTGACCCTCAAAAAGGAGTTTGGCGAGAGGATGGCACCGCTTCAGGATATGGTAGGAGAGAACAAAGTTATCATCATAGCCGACCATAATTATATCTTCATTGTCGATTTATAACTATGGGTAATACAATACAATTAAATGCACTATGCCACTGTGTGTATATATATATATATATATATATATATATAATATATATATACTGTATGCAGAAAATAAATGCTCAGAGGCTTCTTTAAACAATAGAAGAAAAAGACTTCATATAAATCCTTTAATATTTCGACTTTTATGTCGTTTTCAAAAAGGTACAAAAAGTGTATATAATGTAAGAAAAGTAAAAATGAATATTTTATAATCAGCTGAAATATTCTATTCTGATTTATACTGTAAATTATAAACTCCTTGGTATATTATACTAAACAGGGCTTTGTATTAAAATTAAAATTTAGATTAATAACATAAAAGGCGTTCTAACAGCATAAAATTAAATTAAATATTAACAATTTTGTAGTTTTGTAGTTATATACCATTCATAAAAAATAAAAATAATAAATTTAAATATAGACAATACATTGTTTTAGATTTGCTAGATTAAATTAGACTATTTTTAACAGATCATTTCCTATTTAATCCAAAAGGTAATTTTGACTTAGTGACTAATTGATATGCTTGTTCTAAATTTTCTAATTGAATTTTTGAAGAATCTTCTGGTACTTTACTAATCCCTTTTAATGTGTAACAATTATTAAATATTTCGTTATGAGCCAATGCATGTTACGAAACCAATTTTGTCGTCTTGTCTGTTGGAGATAAGACCGATGGTTATTCATCCTAATATGTAAGGGATTTGTCGTTAATCCAATATAGTCCTTGGGACAAAATTTGCGAGACAACTGATAGATTACATTTTTCGATTTACAGTTAATGTTATTTGAAATTTGGTATGTTTTTATTAGTTGTGCTACTTGTAAAACTTTTAGAAGGATTTAGAATTTTGCATGTAGCACAACGCTTGTCTTCGCAAGAATGGCAACCTAAAAACTTGTGATCAGCATTTTGAATTTGGAATTTGCTTATATTATATTTATATTATACATCATATAAACAATGAAGTCTTTTTCTTCTATTGTTTTATATATATAATATATAATATATATATATATATATATATTATAAATTTATTTTTATTATAATTTTCAGAAAAATTACATTTTTCCTATTTTAAAAAGCGTTGCTAAGCAATAGTGCATAACTATTAATCAATAATTTGTCATATTTGATTATATATTACGCTCTAAAGTTAGCGGTTCTCGCGTGGCTCGCTGCGTGTAATGCTTCGCCATATATACACCAAACGCGACCTCTCCACTGTAAGAGCATATATTTCGGTTCCCTTGGCGGCATTTTAAATTTATTAACAAATATTTCAAAATTCGTTAGTCTTTACAACATTAATATATAAATAAATATTTCATTATTCACTTACATAACTAGCTGTCATGTATCCTATTTGTTTAAATTTTTTTTAAATAAATTATCTATTTTTAGTGTTGGGTAAATATTTTTTGTTAATTTTACAAACGTTAATTTTGGACGAGATATATTTTAATCAATAGAATATAATGCTGTGCTAACAGTAAAATAAAATATTATCTTTTTTATAAAACAGCAAACGCTAATAACCCTACAAATTACTTTTCAAAAAAAGTTAGTGACATAAACATAACATAAATTAGTGTGATAAATTAGTTAATGAAATTTTTTTTAAAAATTTACAATTGGAATATGCCTTCATTTTTCAGAAAATTATAATAAAACAAAATGTATAATATATATATATATATATATATATATATATATATATATATATATATATAGATATATATATATATATATTATACATTGGAAGGTATTAATGAGCCAGAAGTGGCCCTGATGGAGTTTCGTTGAACTGTAGACTAGTAACTTAAATTGAAAGTTGATTTGGGAGCTTGTAATAAAAGAGAAAAACCATTTATTAGTGAGCACTTACGTAATTATACAAATTTATATCAAAAATCTTCGTTAACGTGTTCTTGACAAATCTCCACTCACATTTATTGAATTTTAAAACCTTAATTTCTTTGATTTATATTATATATATATATATATATATATATATATACCATATACAGTGGCACTAGTACATTTAAGAATTATACGGAAGAATAATTTGACCTGAAGTTCTATCACCAACTGCTTTGTATGTACTACAATATTTTTAATTCAAACTACATCGCTTAATTATAGTTTAATGCAATCAAAACTATCAAAGTGTACTATTTCTAATTATTCCACTCTGTGACTTACTTAACCTGTAACAGGTTTCAGGGGGTTATGTTCAGTCTACAAGCAGAATGTTTACATCACTTTATTATCTGCGCTGTTGATATGGTTTAAATACTAAGCTGGTATATTAACTGTTAATCTTCATTTGAAAATAAAATAGCATTCATAAAATTCAAATTTAATAAACATTTGTATAAAAAAATGGGTTGGTTGGAGAGTAAAAAATAACAGATATTCTGTATGATACTGTGATCACGTTATTCACCTTACATACACACGCAAGGTATAGAACTGATTTTCTCCACGGGACTGCCTAGGGTTGGTGTTAAACAATATTCAGAACTCAAGTCACTACACCTACTACAAGTTAAAATACAAAACATTGCAAAAGAGGGATTAAAACTAGGTTGTATTCCTGTGACAACGCAACGAGAATTCCACCAAAAGGGTGAAGTACATAAAAAAGGTATTATGTGATCAAACTTGAACTGCAGCGGAAGCGAAGTTGCAAATCTACATACATGATAGTGAGAAAGGACTAACCATAGATTGCCAAGCTCAGTACGAGAGTAAAGTTCAAGCGAAAATTCCCGCTCGGCTGCAGAGGATACTACCCGCTACAATACAAACCGATAGGAATCGGGGTATTTCCCGTTCAGAAACAATAGCGTGATCTCGGACCAGTCAGATGCTATAAAGTAGATCAGTTGATCACTGCAATTTGGAATTCTGTACCTAGTGGGTTAGGGTTAGGGTAATTGAAAATACAAAATTTAAATATTACAATATATAAATTTATCTAAATCTTGATACTTCCTGCGGATAGACAATCTATAATTCACCAAGAAAATAAGTGTTTACATCCCCCAGCCGACAAAAGATAAATTGTGTCAACATGCTGAGAGATAGGCCTGAATGACAACCAAGTTTCATGGATGGACATCTACGATCATTAACTCATTTTCTATGAGGAAATAAATCTTTATAAGATGTTTTTGGCTTAGTTCTACAATAGGATTCACCTGAAATGCAGTTGACGGAGGAGACTATTTTGGCGCGTGACCTTGGAGCAGCCAACAAGTGTTGAGCGACGTTGCCAAACTTGTTCCCCGATGACACAACAGTGTTTCGTGTCGGACGGCAGTTGATATGTCATGTGGCAATGTCGCACGGGGCATGTCCACTTTACTAGTCACCACCAACTGCACACTTCGTGACTCCTACTGTAGTGAAAACTTTTACATTGATTTATGGCTAACGATGAATGGCAATGAGAAAAATAATAAGGTGAATAAATTTGTAAGCAGACTGAGCTCAATTATATAAAATTGTTATTTTAAAATGTGGTAAGAATTTCATAACAATTATATTATCCTCTAAATACTTCTCTGTTATTTATTAATTTCTCATAACTGACAAACCTTATAAAAATGTTATATTGTGACAGAACATATGGTAATTTTTAATATATATATATACAAAGTAAGAGTTCGCCATACCATACGTTACCTGACAGTCTTCGCTGAAATTGTAATGTAAAATCTCGAGTCAATAATAGCATTTCATTATGCTCCATAATGTATAGCTTAAGGTTAATTCAAATGTTAAGAATTTCATTTGAAAATATTTCCGATTTTTTATAAAATTCATAGTATTCTGTTATTATGTGCCTTTCGATATCATGGTTACATAAACTACGTATTTTGTGTTCATCCTTACCGGTAAAAGGCTGACATCTATATTGGATGGGTATGGGTTGTATGGTTGGGTATCGCCTTCAGACTCAAAGATATCCTCATGATGGGGGAATTTAGGTCATTAATTTCAGCCATGTCATCTTGTGAAGACGTGGAAGTCAGATCTGTATTAGAGCCTCCTCCAGATAAAAGAGCGGAGGTTGGTACACGCCTTATATCCTAGAATAAGCAAAACACCATTACACAACGTGAGAGTAGTCTCACCACCTGCCAACAAACCATCTCCCGCAAGTAGACTAACACCTGTCTAAGTCTCCATTGCACACCCTACATCGCGATAAATTGCTGCGCCGGTCCTGGACATCCAAAAGGGTTTTCCTCAGATAATTAGTGCACACATTTGTTTTTGTCCCGAGTAACAATGTATTAGATTATTGAATTGTGAAGGTATTTAAATGATCCAGAAGTGGCCCTATATATGATGGATGTTATTCGTTGAACTGCAGACTAGTAACTTAAATGTGAAAGATTTGAATTGGGAGAACCTTGTAATAAAAGATTATAAGAAAAACCATGTTATTAAGTGAGCACTTAACGTGAATTTATAGCAAATTTATATTAAAATCTTACGTTTTAACTGTGTTCTTGACGAAATCTCTCTCACTCATATTTATTAGAATTTTAAAACCTTAATTTCTTTCTATTGATTTAATATACAATAACCTACAATTCAGCTTAGTCTCATTCCACCCTCTTCCCAGTGCACTCGTAATGAACTCATAACGCCTTGAAACTCCTGTAACACTGATAGTTCCTTCTGAAGATATCGAAGTAAAGGTTCTGTCGCACTAAGAGTCTTAAAAACGAATCACTCTACATCCGTGTGACATCAGAGAAACCTAGACGCTAACAAGTTATCTAAGTTGTTTATTATTAGATGAAGTAGAGTTACAGTGAATCTGGGTGGATGTATTGAAATGGAGCTGAACAGAACATTTGCGCATTGAATCAACCCTATGTCACCATAGCTTACATTCGCTGGCGCTCGTTTTTCCAACCTCTGGGATTCTTATAGAATTAATGTCATATACCCGTTTATAAATCTGATGTAATAAAGTGTATGTCATCATCTTCGATTTCGCAATCCCCTATATTCCTCTCTATCCTTGATCACTAAAGTATGTGAAACGCACATCCACTTGATGTTTTCCTTTTGCTATCCACTCAAAAATTTACTCTGGTGTCTGTTGTATTGTATGAGTGTACAATACGCAAATGTTTTACTCAGGCTTACTATAATCTGTTTCCTCCCGCGAATTGTGGTCTCGGTAGAGAATCTTAATATTATTACCTATGTACAGATGGCCGTCATAAACCTCGGTTTTGTCCTATCCCTCTGTGGATATTATTCATACAACTCCACTGCAAGCAACATATCCTGTTGTAATATCCATGCGTCTTGTGCAGCACATCATATTCTACTGGTGGTTTCTATCCAGTAAAACGTTTTTTTATTTTATACAAAATTACTTTTTTTGACATTTTGCACCTCAATTACTGAAGTGCACATATTTGTAGTGTTTATTTATTTACCCGAAATTTCTTTATTGCAAGTAGTATTGACTCATTTTGAACAACAAATATCCGTATAATATATTATATTAGTATATTATATATATATTATATAATATATGAGTATATTAGTATGTATTGTATACCACATTAATTGAGTAATTTGAACAACATCATAAAAATAATGAGAAAAGATCTATATTTGAATTACACAAAGCAAAGAAATATGTGTTGCTTAATGTAGAATAAATGGACTATTAGATGTAAGATAGAAAATACAATAAATTATAGTAGTATTGATTAAACTTTCAGTATTTATTAATAGCTTTAAATATTATAGCATGTTTTAATATATCAAAAATAATTTTCATCCAATAAATCTAATTTTAAAATCAATTCAATTCGTTCCCTGATATTCATTAAAATCTTCTAAGAGATATATGGTAATATTTACTGATTCCACTCACTTGGAAAATTAACGGGCTATAGTTAATTTACAAAGTGGCTATTATATCAACCCGGTGAACAAATCTAAAGTCCCTTTGTGAATTTTCGTCTGCAATACTGGCACTGTGTTACAGATTTAACTATCTGGAATGAGCTGCTACAAAATTCAACTACGAAGACGTTTCAAACGAGAACGAATTTGTATTGCTTCGACATTGTGACAATTTCATACATATCAAACGTCCAATTCCTAGTCCAAATTATAGGGTTGCAAGCAGAATGTGTTTAAGTTGACCACTCAATCATTCACTGTTAATATTATTTATTATTATAAACTTTTCATACTGATTCTCATTTTAATAAAAGTCTATCTAATAATAGGTTTTTGTAGTCCTAAAAATGTGCTTAATTGGTTTCAAGAACCTTCGCCTTTTTTCCACCATCATATATTTTGAAAGTGTTTTTAATCACCTGTAACAAGTCCAAGAATAATAATTGTAAATAGTGAGATAGTAAATGTGTGTAGTGTTTGTTATTTAATGATGGTAAAAAGTCAAGTTACACACTTTGCAAATTCCCACGTTAAGTTAAAATATATTTTCTTTTTCAGGATTTGTTTTTAATTGTGGATTTTATAAACTATAGTAAAAATGCCACTATTGTATGAATAATTGTCTGTTTTAACTGAGAACGCTAAACGGAACTTACACCTTTCCTCCTCCCTTTAGATTTATAAACTATTTAAACTGGCCTGAGACATTTCCAAATTTTACCTGAAATCGTTGGAGCTATTAATACATCAGAAAATATTGAAGAAAAGTTAAAAAAAATTAAATAAAAAATAGTGTCACTCACCTTCTTTAACAATAAATTTAAATGTATCGATAGATTTTAACCATCATTCAGTTTACTTAAATTCTCAGAATAAGTTAGAGGAATGGTTGTCAATATCAAGAATAATGCTCATCTATGACCTTGTTTTTCAAAAAGAAAATGTCCTGCGAAGCGTGCTGGTAACGTCTAGTAACAAAATAAAATGAAATAAATAAGTTAATATTTGGATTTTAAAAATCTGGTCTTATAAAGCTTAAATTAAAACGTACGGTCATAAATACCAAATATGAATCAATGTGAATTATTTATTCAAAACAAAAGTTATTATTTTATGTTTTTTAAAATGGACTTACGGTAAATTTACAAAATTGTGATTAGATGCATGCCCCTTATAATCGCAGAAGTTTGTTTTAATACAGTAATAATAATTTCCTTAAAAAATCTATCAATTTGTTTTGAAATTTAATACTGCATCTACTGATTACAAGGAAACATTCGTAATATCGACTCTAACCCTCTGTGGTTAGTGGTGGACACTAGAACTGGCTAGCGTGGACATGTGGTGTAATCTTCTATTGTCCGCTTAGAGACTGGGAGAAGTTACGACAAAGCTGGACATTCCTTTCTCTCAAGTGTGAGATTAATTGAGATACAGCCCCGCTATTACAAGGAAACATTCCGTATAGTCGAATCTACCTCTCGTGTTTATTGTGGTTGGACACAATATACTGGCTAAGCGTGAACATGTGTGGTGTAATCGTTCTATTGTTCCGCTCATAGGACTGGAGAAGAATACGTCAAAGCTGGCTATTCCTTATCTCTCAAGGTGAGATTATTGAGATAATGCCAGCCCCGCATATTACTCATAAGGATCTCGTGTGCGACAGAAGAAAGATTTTCTCAGTTACATTCCTAAGTTAATAAAAAAAAAACATAACAATAACAGAATTTACAGTTGTGTATTCCACTTTTCTTTTGGGACATGATCGCATACTCATTATATTTTAATAACATATGGAGAAATTTCCAAATAACCGCCTATCCTGATCCAAGTTTGCACCATTTCTGGTGTTTATCAATGAATTTAGAAACGAGTATTTAAAAATAAATTAATAAAAACATATTAAAGAATTTAGGTTATAAATGGGCGTATATTATGAATGTGGATCTATTGTAAAATTGGCGATAATGTGGTCATCGAATTATTATAAATCGATGATGGCTAGGTTATTGGGTTTGTGAATCTTAAACAGACCAACGAACAATGAGAAAAACAGAGGACTACAACTGTTTCATTGTAACCGATCGTTGTCTACATTAGGATAGTGCCCGAAAGGGGACACAGGCCCGTGTGTGGTGGAAGCGTACGCAGTCCTTTAATGGTGAGAAGACAGACTCGCTGGCCAGCACGTGACATTATTGATACTTGAGTAACGCAGCTGCCGTATCCAGCCGAGTGGCTACTCTTGCACTGTAAAATCAGTTATGATAGCAGCTCAGATGTTATGCTGTGTCATTGCTGTCAAATGTATTTATAGGACACGGAAATGTTTACTAAAGGTGTCATGATGTCGCGCCTCGCAGATAGAAGGCATTTTATAGATTCATGAGCAGTCATACAATAATCAATTCGACTGGGCCTCACTCCTTCCCACCGTGTAAAAGTCCATTTTAACCCAAAAATACTTAATTTAATACAATCGGTAATCACATGTATAAAGCTCGATGTTATGCTGGTCATATGCTTGTCTTATGTTTTTTTAGGCACGGTAATGTTTTTCAAAAGAGTTATGATGCGCGGCCCTCGCTTGTATAGAAGGCGTTTTTGTTCTGTGCAGGTCATTAAGCAATTCGTACTGGGCCTACTCCTTCCACACCGGATAATCAAATAAATCCCAAAATTACTATTTTAAATACGACTCGGTAACAATGGATAAGCTCGATGTTAATGCTGGTTATTTGCTGTCTGAATGTTTATAGGCACGGTAATGTATTCTAAAGGTTATGAATGCGCGTGCCTCGCTGATAAGGAATGCGCTTTTTGTTATGTTGCTGTGGCAGCTCCCCAATATCATTCGTCTGTGTCCTACTCCTACCACACGGTAATCCCAGTTAACCCCTAAAGTTAACTATTTAATACAATCGTGTGACAGATGATAAGCTCGATTGTTATCTTGCACTGGTCATTGCTGTCCTGATTGTTTTAATAGGCACGGTAATGTTTCTAAAGGTTATGATAGACGCCGCCTCGCTGATAGAAGGCTTTTTTGTTAGCTGTTCAGTCCTCTTATCATTCGTCTGTGGGCCTACTCCTTCCACCGGTTAATCAAGTTTAACCCAAAATTACTATTTTAATACCAATCGGGCTACAATGAATAAGCTCGATTGTTATGCTGGTCATTGCTGTTCTTAAATGTTTATATGCACGGTAATGTTTTCTAAAGGTTAATAATGATGCCGCACACCTCGCAGAATAAGAAGGCTTTTTTGTTCTGTGTGCAGTCATTATCATTCGATCCATGGGCCTACTCCTTCCAAAACCGGTAATCAAGTTAAACCCCAAATTAATTTAATTG